>NW_026647773.1:0-35663 GCF_950295315.1 Erinaceus europaeus
CTCACCTGGAGGGCAGAAACAAAAAAATAGTCACGTCATTTAAATAGACCAATGAGATGAACTTCAGGTCAGCCATTTTCCCAAATGTCCCACTAGTCTAAACACATACTTGCATTTTCCTGAATAAAATTTATAATGCCTGCCTGCAGCCTCCAGAATTTTTTTTTTTTGTAAAATAAAACTCTGACAAACCTAGACACCATGGGGAGAGATACTGTGGTCTTATTCCCCCACAATAGGATTGTTGTTGTTTGTTTGTTTGTTTTCTGGCTTCCCCTCCCACCCCTCACCCCCCCCCCCACACAGATCTATTTACTTATTGTGAGAGAATATGTGTGAGAGACCAGAGTAGTGCTTAGCCCGGGCATATGGTGGCACCAGGAACTGAACCTAGGACCTTTGGCATACAAGTTTTGCACTATATCTGGATGAGCTACCTCCCTGGCCCTGATCACAGTTTTTACCTTAAATGTGATGAGCCATCTTCTTCCAACAAATGTCTTTTTTTAAGATCACACCATGATATAATAACACAGGTCTGTGGTTTGGGGGTGGCGGCGGGGGGGGGTGTTTGTTTGGTTTTCATTTAAATTTATTTTCAGACCTAAAAATAAGGACAAGGCATCTGAAATTCTAAAAATGGGTGAGTGGGATGTAAGATAGCACAATGGTTCTGCAAAAAAGACTTTCATGCCTGAGGTCCTGAAGATGCAATTTCAGTCCTTGACTATAAGCCACCACGAACCAGAGATGAGCTGTTCTCATTAGCTACTTTGCTTAAAAAATCATAAAAATCTAGAAATCTGGCTTAGCTTCAAAAATTTAAAAAGATCATATTGGCCCACATTCCTTCCGGAGCTAAGCAGAGGCTGCCCCCTACAGACGAGGTTCCTGCAATGGCACTGGTGTCATCATTCCCTGACTAGCTTCCTATGTATAGACTTGACTCAAAATCTCTTATTTTTCCTACCAGTCTGGGAGGGGATTAACTTGTGGGCTCTGAAGATATGAGCAATGGCAACATCATCTACATGAACACGTCAAAAGCGAGCTTCTTTTGCAGTGATTTCAACCTGCATTTTTATCTCTCAGGCTCAGACAAAAATTAGTAAAATCAAAGGCCCCTTGGAATAAACCTAAAATAGAATTCCTAGCTTCTTCCAACATGAAGAGCCCAAATATCATCTGCTATATTCTTACCCTTGAGTTCCTGACTATTAAACTTCTTTTGTTCCTGCTTTATATCTTAATGCATTTCAGTTACCAAGTCACAGATGCTACCATTATGCCAACCTGACTTCCCTGGGCAGACAACCCCACCAATGTGTCCTGGAGCTCTGATTCCCCAGAACCCCGCCCCACTAGGGAAACACAGAAAGAGCCTGGGGTGTGGATTCACCTGTCAACACCCATGTCCAGTGGAGAAGCAATTACAGAAGCCAGACCTTCCACCTTTTGCAGCCCATAAATATCTTTGGTCCATACTCCAGAGGGATAATGAATAGGGAAGCTTCCAAAAGAGGGGGGTGGGATACAGAACTCTGGTGGTGGGGACTGTGTGGAATTGTACCCCTCTTATTCCACAATCTTGCCATTTATTATTAAATCACTAGAAAAAAGAAAAAAGAAAGAGAAAAACTATGCATGTGAAATGGGTTGGTAAACTAGCTCACTTGGATAGTGTATTCTTGGGCCACGTTTGCAACCTAGGTTCAAACCTGGCCCACACAGTATTGAAGGAGGCTCCAGGGCTGGGGTCTCTCCATCTATATCCCTGCCTCTCTGTCTCTATCAAAAAAAGAAAAAAAAGTATGTGAGCAATAAAGGAAGGGACGGTGGAAACCAAACACACAGAGTCTTCTGGGTTTACAAGGCCAGACCAGGCATGACTGTTGTGGAGAAGATGAGGTCAAAGTCTGTGCCATAGTGTTTGGTTCACCATGCTAACTCCACAAAGAATTGGGGAGAAGACTGTCATTTCAGACGTTTAAACTTCTATATAGAGAAATGGAATGGCACACGGACTAGAGGGGAATGTAAGCCAGCTGGGCAGAAATGGTGGAAAGGCAATGCTTTTTATGCATTTTTTTATGCGCTTACTGAGCCACTGCCTTCACTTCCTTCCTCCCTAAACCATTACTGATGTCTTTTTTTTTTTTTTTTCTTCCTCTTTCCTCTTAAGACATGGAAACAAAGGGCCTGAGTTTCTCAAGTGTTCTACTTATTATCGCCCCTCTCGGTGACAGGGGCAAAAACAAAAGTTCCTGGTCACAAAAGTTCTGGTTGCTGGTGAAACTGGAGTTCAGACTCCTCGGGTGCTAATTTTCTTCTAATATGACCACAGGAAGAGAACTAGAGGAGGAGGATCCTCTTTTTGCTGCTTTGGGATTTAGTCAAATGACCCATTGAGAAACCAGGTGGTTCAGACATCTTTTCCTCCTTCTCTTTTTCATATTGCATGATTCTTCACAAAAACCAATTGAATCCACTTCATCTGAGGAATTTTACCCGGATACACCCAGGCTTCTCCAAAGAGGTTTCTAAGTGAAGCATCAGAAAGTGACCTTATTTGGAATAGGGTTGCAGAGAAAGCAGAGTATCGAGAGGTGAAATCATTCCAAATTTGGCTGGAACTTAAATAGAATGCCAGCCAAAAAATACAGACAAGGAGAAGACATAAGAGAAGATGAGACGGGGTCAGAAGGGAGACTAAAAGCATGAAGCCCCCAGTCAAACAAGGGAAACCAAAATGCTAGCTTCCATCAACAGTGATAGAAGAGTCAAGGAAGCAGTTCTCAGAACTTACAAAACCGACATCACAGACATTGTGACTTCAGATCTTTTTCTCTCCATAAACTATGCGACTAACAAACCCCAGTTGAGTGGGGAGAAAGGGGAGCTAGGTGGTGCTGCTCCTGTCTGAGAGCTCATATATCACCATGAGCAAGGACCTGGGCTCCAGCGCTTAAACCCTACCTGCAGGAGGGGACGCTTCAAGAGAGGGGAAGCAGTGCTGCAAGAGTCTCTCTTTCTCTTTGTCTCTGTATCACCACTTCTCTCCTCAATTTCTTTCTGATCAAATAAAATTAAAACCATGTAAGAAGAAATACTCTCTTATCATAAAAATAGAAACAAATGCCTGTTGTTTTAGGCTCTCAGACTTGTGATGATCTGTTAGAGTTGCCCCAGGAAATAAATATGTGATGGAGAGTTTGGGAAAATAGTTCACTAGTCTTATAGGCCTAAACCCCAATGATCCCAGGTCCAGTCTTTGGCATCACCACATGCCAGAGCTGGGATTTCACTCTCTGTCTCTGTCTTTCTCTCAAACATATATTGGTTTGAAATTAGCAAGGCATTCCTCTGGGACAGTTGCCCTGTTAAATTGTATTCTTCCATAGAGAACTATATTTTGGGAATCAACTTTTAAACTGTGACATAAAACCTTCACTCTCTCAAGGGCTAGGTTGTCAATGAGGTGGGGAGAGAAGCTACAAATAATGGACCCAATGTTCACGGGAGACAGAGACCCAGCTTCACAGCTTGCCACATTCTGAATCACATTTTTTATTTCTTTATCGGTTCCAGTTAATCAGCCATGTCATCCTAACATGTCTTTTGATGTGGATGCCAATCAAAACAGCAGCGTTTCTGTACCTAGAGGAAGCGGTCATTGGTGGTTCAGGAAATACACCCACACATTTTTAAAAATTTTTTATTTATAAAAAGGAAACACTGACAAAACCATAGGACAAGAGGGGTATAACTCCACACAGTTCCCACCATCAGAACTCCATATCCCATCCCCTCCCCTGAAATAGTGAAACAAATCTGCAAGTGTCTGTTTTTCTCCCTAATTATCTCCCCTCCTCTCTCAATTCCTCTCTGTCCTATCCAATAATAATTTTTAAAAAAAGAAAAAAAAAAAAGGAAAATATAGCCACCAGAAGCAGTGAATTCATAGTACCGGCACCAAGCCCCAGCAATAACCCTAGAGTCTAAATAAATAAATAAATGCATTTAAATAACTAAAACAGGATGGTGGTGCACCTGGTTGAGTTCACGTTACAATGTGCAAGGATCCAGGTTCAAGCCCCCGGTCCCCATCTGCAGAGAGAAAGCTTTGTGAGTGGTCAAACAGTGCTGCAGGTCAAACAGTGCTGTCTCTCTCTCTCTCTCTCTCTCTCTCTCTCTCTCTTTCTCTCTCTCCTCTATCACCCTCTTCCCTCTTGATTTCTGGCTGTCTCTATCCAATAAACAAAAATAAATAAAACAAACAAACAAATAAATAAAGTGGTCCAGGAGGTAGTGCAGTGGATAAAGCATTGGACTCTCTAGCATGAGGTCCTGAGTTCAATTCCCAGCAGCACATGTATCAGAGTGATGTCTGCTTCTTTCTCTCTCTCCTCCTATGTTTCTAATGAATGAATAAAATCTTAAACAAAAAAAAAGAAAATTTAAAAAAATAAGTAAGCAAATAAAACAAAGCTCTTCTTATCCAACTTTGTCTTGGATTAACTATAAGAACACATGAAATGCTCAGCACTTGGGAGAATCTGCCATCCATCATCACCCAGGACCCAAACTTCTGGTGTCCTGATGAATATTGTGGAGCAATCGCTTTCTTCACTAGCTTCCTAGCCTAGACCCTAACCTCCCCACCTGCCTCCCTCTGCATGATCCCAACCAAGGGCATCCTCAGTTCTTAGCTGGGTTGATTCTAGAAGACATTGAGTCAAAATGTCTGGCCCTAAGAACCATCTTTTAGGTATTTTTCCTCAAGCTTTCTGTATGTGCATGTCCTTTGGATGAAGGCATTTTGGTGAATTTAAGAGGCTTTCTATGTTGCCTGCCTCTCGGTTAGTACTTAGTAAATACAGAAATCATTGTATGGTTCCAAGGAAACATGCCTCTTTCCTGTGCTTATACTCATATTTTTAATATTTTATTTACCTATTAGGTATTGGGTACGGTCTCATAGAAATTGATAGGGAGAGGAGAGATAGAGCAGGAGAGAGGGAATGAGATGCCTGCAACACTACTTCACCACTCATGAAGTCTCCCTCCCTGCAGGTGGGGAGCAGGGACTTGAACCCAAGTTCTTGCACATTGTAGCATGTGAACTCAGCCTGGTGCTCCACCTTAAAGCCCCCTTCTGTGATTTCTTATCCCTCTCTCTTCCATTTTCCTTTAAAATTTTGCATTGTGGGAGTCTTCTTTGTGGCTCTCTGTCAGCAAAATGAATCTTCAAAAAAGTTATATGAGTACTTATAGTGACAGTTGAGTGGAATGATAGCAAATTGCACACAGGGTGACAAAATGAACAAAAAGCCATTTCATCCTAGAAGAGAGATCTCATTGAACCTGATGAGTAATGTTGGCAAATTTCAATACAGATGTACAGTGCTGGCCCCTGCCACCATTTTCCTATCTGATTGTTTTTGCTAAATGGAAAAAGAGAGAAAGAGAAAAAAAAAAAAAAGGAGGAAGAGGAGGAAGAGGAGGAGGAGGAGAAGGAGAAGAAAGCATCCCATCAAACCTTTGTTTGATCTCCCTGTTCATTTCTGGACTAGGATCAAATAAACTCAGTGTTTGACACACAACCTAGTCAGGAGCCAAGAAGTTTAAAAAGTAAAGATCACCTAGCTTGTCTAAATGAATTGTGAAAACAGAATAATTTCAATAGATGTTCATTTGCTTTCTTTTTTGCTGCCGGAAAATTCATGGCAGTTCCAAGACGTATTTATTTATAGGAAGCTTTGTTTTATGGGACTTGCCCCTCTCCCATTTATTAAATCAAATGGATGTAATTCATTGTTCGAATCCTCAGAAATTTGCCCCAAAGTGACCAAGATAAGCAAGCAGGCAGAGAGAAGGAGCAGCAGAAAAAGATGGCTTGGAAGTGCTCTCCTCATCACAAATATGTGTCTTCAATATTTAGTTGTTGTGGCAGGAAAATGACAACAAATACATGAACTGTAAACCATCTGGCTTGAAATATGTTCAAATATGAATGTTCATCTTGAAAAAAAATGGGATCTATGGAATTCTGGCAACCACTTTGACTTTTGAGAGATGAACAGCTTGGCTGTGCAAAGAAGGGATTTCTAGACTAGCCTTCGGAAACTGTAACTCTTCCTCAACTCAGTTTAGTGATTCAATGCTAATGGGAAACTTCCCTCTCCCTTTCAGACTTGAAGGAATAAAGGCTCCCTGCTTGGAAGTTCTTTAACTTTATGGTATGTGTGTGTGTGTGTGTGTGTGTGTGTGTGTGTGTGTGTGTGTGTGTACTTGTATTGTGTAATAAAAAAAAAGCAGAAAACTGCATGTGATTCCATATTTATTATTTAATTTCCACTCAGTTCCAGTGTGTGTAAGACACAGTGCAAAGTATATTTCTTTAAGAAAAGGAAGCAAGGCCCGGGTAGTAGCACACATATTAGCAAGTGTACAAAGCAGGCTTGAAGGGCCAGGTGGTGGCATACCTGGTTGAGTGCACATGTTACAGTGTTCAAGGATGCAGGGTCGAGCCCCCAGTCACCACCTGAGGGGGAAAGCTTCACAAGTGGTTAAGCAGGGCTGCAGGTGTCTGTCTCTCTCCCTCTCTATAACCCCTTTCCCTCTCAATTTCTGACTGTCTCTATCCAACAAATAAATAAAGATTTTAAAAAAGCAGGCTTGAAGCCCTCTGTCTCCACCTGCAGGGACAAAGCCTAACCATTGGTGGAACAGTGCTGTAGGTGCCTTTCTTTCTCTCTCTTCCTCTATATTTCCCTCTGTTTCTATCAGAAAAGAAACGAAAGCACAAAGATGGCCTCTCTCTCTCCCTCCCTCCCTCCCTCCTTCCTTCTCCCTCTCAATCACCCCCTACCTTCTTAATTTTTCTCTGTAATAAAAACAAAACCGAGGGAGTCGGGCTGTAGCGCAGGGGTTAAGCGCAGGTGGCGCAAAGCACAAGGACCGGCAGAAGGATCCCGGTTCGAACTCCGGCTCCCCACCTGCAGGGGAGTCGCTTCACAGGCGGTGAAGCAGGTCTGCAGGTGTCTGTCTTTCTCTCCCCCTCTCTGTCTTCCCCTCCTCTCTCCATTTCTCTCTGTCCTATCCAACAACGACAACGACAATAATAACTACAACAACAAAACAACAAGGGCAACAAAAGGGAATAAATAAATAAAATAAATATTAAAAAAAAAAAAAACGAAACCAAAAAAGAGGAGGAAAAAATGGCTACCAGGAGCAGTGGATTCATTGAGCAGGCATCAAACCCCAGTGATAACCCTGATGACAAAAAAATAAAAATAAAATAAGAGAGCAAAGATGGCCACCACTTGACCATATAGACTTTTTTAACTTTTTGCATTCATTCCAGGTTTCCTTTTGAAAATGAAATGTAACCGATATGATTTCTCAGTTATTTTATAATTACCACAATAAATCCTCCTCAGAAAAATCATGGAAGAGTGGAACACTGGGACAGTGAAATAGCTCCCTTGGGCAGTATGTTATTTTATCATGTGTGAAACCCAGGTTCGAGCCTGGCCCCAACCGTATTGAAGCAAGTTTTATTGTGGGTCTCTAACTATCTATCTATCTATTTTATTGTGGGTCTCTAACTATCTATCTATCTATTTTATTGTGGGTCTCTATCTATCTATCTATCTATTTTATTGTGGGTCTCTATCTGTCTCTCCCTCTCTCTTTCTCTTCCTCTTCATCTCTATGGAAAAATAAATAAAATTTAAAAGTGACATTGTATGTGTTTGATTCAATTATTTTATGAGAGATAAAAGGATAAGAAAAGAAAGAGAAGGCAGAGCCCACAGAGCCCAACTCAGCTCTGCCATATGGTGGTGCCAGGCTTTGACCATAGGATTCTGGAGCTTCAGACATGTAGTACCTGTACTCTAACACACTGATATATCTTTCCACTCATGATTGTATTGTTTTTTTCCTTTCTTGTCTCTTTTCACTCTAATACTCAGATGTTTGTAAATGCTTGTAGAGAAAGAAAAAAAAAAAGCAAGAGCATATTTAGTACTGATAAGAGGGAGATTTGGCCATGCTATTTTTAATTCTCTATGAACTCTGTTATCTCTACCAGGAACTGAGATTTTAGTATGCAGCAATAAAGCTACTAGATGATCAATCTTGCCCTTGAGGATCAAAGCGTTTCTTTATTGGGTCAACTGCTCCAGGAAGAAATAAGAAAGAACTGAAAATACAACCCAGCAAATCTAGGGCAGGTGGGTGTGTGGGCAGTGCAAGACACAACAAGGTGCTCACACAGACAAGCAATTAACCTGCCTTTGTAAACAGACCTGTTCTGCTTCCACTCTTACCTTTCGCACGTAGGAAGCTGATTAGCAGTGATCTTTACAAGGCAACAAAATTAAAAAGTAACTTTGCAGTGGACTGAAAGGGTCCATGACTGCATTTCATTTCATAAGAAAAAGATACAGTTTCTGCCTCAGAAACAAGCCAGGCAAATTTCTCTTAGTCTGTTCTGGGCAATGATTTGTTTGCCAAGTTCTGAGCATTTGTGTCATTTTATTAGCTCTCTAACTATGTCCTCTGCCCCGGGATGCAGCCCTATTAACTTGACCCTGGTTCTTAGGAAATGATCCCAATGGTTCTGTTTCAAATTGTGGTCTTGACAAATTGTTGGGAATACATTTGACAGTAAGCAAAAGGAATTATGGGCTATGTACATAATTAGCATATGGCTAGTGTCATGACCTATAGCAAAGGACATTAACTCACAAGGGATTGTGGGTACGGGAGCTTATTTAAACAAGCGTCTAACTTAAGTTGGGCCCTTTTTGAATTTCTCCTCTCCCATTTACTTCACTTCCTCCTGCTTGACCCTTCTCTTGGCCATCTCATCTTTTTCCCAGTACCCAGGCAATGCTGTTTCTCCTGGGACCCACATGTGTTGAGCCAAATGTTGGTGAACGTTTAAAAGACTCATAGTTCCTGCCACATATCTAGCTGGTCTTTTCTCTCCTCATTTTCTATCACTGTTATGCACATAATAAATCTGCCACTGTTATAACCCCCTCAACAAGTGTCCCCAGTAGTTTTTGTGTTGTTTCTTCAAAACAGAACTTTTGGAAACAGCCCCAGAGGTTGATGTGAGTTGGTTGTGACACAAAGAGTTTTTCATTTTATTTTATGTATTTACTTTTTATTTTATTTATCTATATTAAGTAGAGACAGAGAGAACCTGAGAGGGAAGGGGAAGATAGAGAGAGAGAGAGAGGGACATTTGCAGCGCTGCAAATGAACCAGGGTCCCTGTCCATTATAACATGTATTAGCGACTGGATGTGCCGTCACCTAACCCCCACAAAAGTTATTATCATGAGTGTTAGAAAGTTGCATCTCAATGTTGTTATCCAACCTGTAGCATCATGAGCTTGCCCTTAACTCTGAAGATAGCCATGTTGACAAGAAAAGAAAGGTCCATCAATTTCATGGAGATCTTGAGCTCTGAACAAATTTGGATCTATTGGATGGTCACGTGCCAATTTTTTAATTAATTTATTGTGAGAGAAATTGAAGGAGGAGGGAAAAAAGAGATGGAAGCATTGACCACCTGTGGCAGAATGTGGTGCTGAGGATCAAACCTATGACATCTGGAGTCACAGGCCGGCAAGTTGCTATTCTAACAGGCTGTGCTAGCACCACAGCCCTCAGATATGATTTTTTTTCTTTTTGGAATAAATGAATTAAAAGGGATGACAAGTTCAACAAAGTTGGAATCTATGAAGGAAAACAAAATGCTGAGTTATGCGTCTACAATACTACCCAGAGCCGTTTTTACACACTATAAAAGATTAACAATTTCACTGGAACACAACATATATTTATATATCCAAAAAGAGGAATAAACAAATCACAGCTCAAAAACAAATAAATAAGAATTGAGCAGGCAAAGATGTGTTTGCAAACCTAAGCCTTACAACTGTATTTCTAAATATAGATTAGAAATATTCCAAACAATTCATCAAAAAAATATAGGACCACACATTATTACTATTCAGTAACCCATGTCTCTCATTTGTAATACCGTATGAAGGTGCTGAAGGATTGAAAATTGCAACTCATCCTCACACTCATGGAATCTAAAATAGACAAGCACTCATAAAATTCTGGAGGTGTCCTCTCTGAATTAATTTTTATAACCCAACTGGATGAGACCTCTAAGATATGTAAATCCTAAACACTTCAGAACTAACAAATCATTTCACCATGGAAGATTATTGGCTTAGAGAAATGAGTATGAAGATTTTAAGTCTTTATATTGCTCACTGATTAAGAAGCAACTGAAGATATTGTTGTTAACTGGACTCTAACCTCTGCTTAACGCTGCCCAAACTACTTCCTTTCATATATTCCTAGGGAGAATTTTTTTCTGGAAGATGATCTTTTTTGCTAAAAGAGAAATGCATTTGTTGTTTTTTTAAAGATATATTTTACTCTTTTTTATTATTAATGAGAGATCAGAGGAGAGAAACAGAAAGGACCAGGGCATCGCTGTGGCATAAAAGATTCCAGGCTTCAAACTCCAGTACCCAAGCTTGAGAGTTCAACACTTTATCCCACTGTGCCACCTCCCTGGCCACCATCTGCTAAAATCCCACAGATAAGTTGAAGACTTCTTCCAAGGAGGCATTCTCTGACAGAGAGGGTGTGTGTGTGTGTGTGTGTGTGTGTGTGTCTCATTGCAGCCTGGAATATTTGTAACCATGACCACCAAATTCGAGCTCAGATGTACAGGGATACAGAGGTTACACAGGCTCTTGTGCTGAACACGGGCCTCAGATTAAATCAATAAGGTTTGCAGTTAACAATATTTATATACTATTCCCATATTGGGGAGATATACTCTTCCCTGATCTAGCTTTCCAGCTATGAGCACCATCTCCCCAGACAATAACCTGCATATTAGACGTCAGGCTCAGGCAAAAACTAGAAAAATCATGGGCCCCTTGGAATATACCTAAAATAGACCAACTAGCTTTTTCCAAAATGAAGACCACAAATCTTCATCTGCAATATTCTTGCCTTTAGGCTCATGATTAGTCAACACTTTGTTCTGCTTTCTATCTTTACTCTTTTTCAGCCACCAGGTTCCAGATGCTACCATGATGTCAACCAGACTTCCCTGGACAAATGACTCCACCAATGTGTCCTGGAGCCCTGCCTCCCCAGATGCCTGCCTCACTAGGGAAAGAGTCAGGCTTGGAGTGTGGATCAACTTGCCAACGCCCATGTTCAACGGGGAAGCAATTACAGCAGCCAGACCTTCAACCTTCTGCACCCCATAATGACCCTGGATCCATGCTCCCAGAGACATAAAGAACAGGGAAGCTTTCAAGGGAAGGGATGGGATAGGTGGTGGAAACTGTGTGGAAATGTACCCCTCTCATTCTACGGTCTTGTCAATATTTCTATTTTATAAGTAATAATTATATAAATGAAAAAGAAGAAAAAACTTGACTTTAAAAATATATGCCTTGGGGCTTAACAGTGACACAGATGGTTGAGTGCACACATTACAGTGTGTAAGGACCTGCGTTCAAGCCCCTGGTCCCCACCTGCAGGAAGGACGCTTCACAAGTGGTGAAGCAGTGCTAAAGATGTCTCTGTCTCTCTCCCTCTCTATCACCCTTCCTTCTCAATTATTCTGTCATAAAGAAATAACAAAAATAAAATGAACATCTCACTATACATGTACTTTTTGCGTCAGTAAGGTAGCTCAGCTGAAATGGTACCTGCTTTGCTGTGTGTACAAAACAAGTTTTAGGGAGTCGGGCAGTAGCGCAGCGGGTTAAGTGCACGTGGCACTAAGTGCAAGGACCGGCATAAGGATCCCGGTTCGAGCCCCCGGCTCCCCACCTGCAGGGGAGTCACTTCACAAGTGGTGAAGCAGGTCTGCAGGTGTCTGTCTTTCTCTCCCCCTCTCTGTCTTCCCCTCCCTCTCTCCATTGTCCTTCCCTCTCTTCCTTTGTCTCTCCTTCTCTCTTTCTGAGGCAGTCCAGACGAATGAATCCCGAGACAATGACCCAAAAGAAATGAATAAATAAAAATCAGTGAGAGGGAAGTGAACTAAAGAAGAGGAAATAAACACAACAGAGGCAATCAAGTTAAGAGTTCTCCTACATCTAACCACCAGCTGTTAGGTTGTTTCTCCAGTTGATACAAAGACTTATGATTACCTTGACTGCAATCTTGTAGAAAATGAATGGGGTCTAAAGTACACAAAGATGATTTCATCACAAACACTTTCTTTTCTTCTGGAATCTTTGAAGAAGGGGCTCATTAGACAGACATGCCTTGTATTCACCCAGGTCAGGAAGCATGTCAGCTGGGTGACATACCTTTGGCAAGAAGTCCTTAATCAGAAATTCCTTGAGAGTCACTCCCAGTAGGGACAAAAAGACAAGATAATTCAACAGGGCACTCACTCTTAGCCGAAGAGACGACAACCAGGCATCATATCATAAAAGTGAAAAATCCTCAAGATGGGGAGTTGGATTCTGAGTGAAAATTGTTCTACCCTTTTGGTAGTAAGTATCACTTTGGTTATTCAACTTCACATACATGGATATATATTTTTTTCAATAACCTTTGATGTTTTGGATAACTTGTATACAGATGCTAAATAACTTGAAGTATTGCTCTGCTTAAAAGGCTGAAACTTGTTAGAAAACATTCAGTAGATATATTTAATTTACCCTTACAGAATCATGTAAAGTTGTTTTCCGATTGAGTTCATTTTTAATTATTTTTAAAGTCAAGTAGTTTGTTTTTGCATAATGTATGAATGTCTCCCTAAATCAAATGAAGTCTTTGAATTAGACTATGAAATTGGAATTTTTCTAGAGTGCTTGCTAAGTTTGTGTGTTTTTTTTAAGATGTTCTCCTTCTTAAGATTACTGACTTAAAACATCATTGCAGTGTTGATTGAGAAAGTTTTTGTACTTTTCATTAAATTCTTTCAAGTATGCCCATATGTGTTTAAAATCTTTTCTATAAGGTTAATAATTTATTACCGATATAACCAATGCTAGAAAACACCAACCGGTGAGAAGTAAGTGGAGTGATTCTGATTAATATTGAAAAGCTCTCCATGCACATTAAATGAACTCAAGTGATTTCTCAACATAAGAAAAGGTTAGAGACAGTATTGACTGACCCTCTTCTCATTCCTTTCTAGCTCTCCTGGCTGGGAGTGAATTTCTATCTGTTTATTGATACATTCTATTGGTATGAAGAAGAAGAATCTTTCATGTACACACGAGTGATTCTGGGTGTAAGTAGAAGTGATAATGGACACATCATTACTTCAGAAAACAAAATACATTTTATTTGGCTCCAGTTCCTAACTTGCACTATTTCTCTTTCTTGTACCTCTACCTGTGGACAGTCAACACTGGCTTGGGCACGAGCGTCTGCCATGTCCCTGAATTTTAACTGCATGCTTATTCTACTGCCAGTCAGTCGAAACCTTATTTCATTTGTGAGAGGGACAACTATGGTAAGTATAAGATTATGTGAAATACTTTCAGTTCCTATGACTTATTGACCTAAATAGCACTGAAAACAGAGATGTGCTCCCCTAGACTCTCCCAATATTGTTGTGCCCATTGAGATTTGTTCCCTTGGGAAAGAGAATACCATGGCTACAACTAGAAATCAAGAACTATTAATACATCTGGTCTGACTTTTGCTTTTGCCATTGACTTCCTATATGAGCCTGACCCATTGCCCAAACTTTCCATAATATATGTGCCCTACCTGAAAACTAGAGCTAATACCAATGACTTGACTCATAAAGATGACAACATAACAGCTCGACCTATGATCATGCCTGATTAAAAGGAAACAAATAAGCAGCTGAGTTGAATATCAACTATGAAACTTCTGAGTTCTCAGTTCCAGAAGCACATTTACAACTAAATAGACTTTGTTTATTTATTTATTTATTTATTTTTACTTTGGAGATTTCAACCCTGCCAGAAACCTAGAGGTTTACTACTAAACAAAATCACAAAGGTAATTTTGATATTCAAAGGTGAACATTTCAATAACTCTGACTTGACAAAAGAACTTATTATTGAGGGCTGGAGAGACTGCCTAATGGTTCTGTGAATGATTTTCATGCTGAAGCTCTGAAGTCCCAGGTTCAATTCCCAGCACCAAAATAAACCAGATCTAAGCAGTGCTCCAGTCTCTCTCTCTCTCTCTCTCTCCCTCTCTCTCTCTCTCTTCCCCCACCCCCACCCCACTCCCACCTTTGTATCTTTCCCTCTGTACCTTTCTCTCTCATTAAACTAAAATAAATAATGAGGATACAGAACTCTGGTGGTTGGAAAGGTGTGAAATTATACCTTGTTATCTTTTAATGTTGAAAATCAATATTAAATCACTAATAAAAATAAAAAAAAAATAAATTAAATATTTACAAAAGAATTGTAATCCCTAGAAAATAATGTATTGTTAAATCCCCATAACTGTGTAGATATTTAAATGTAAATAAGTCTTTATGCAGTAAGGAATGACTTACAGATTAAACCACATCTATGACGATGCTGGTTCACATCTTCATTTTCTGAATAAACTGAAGCATGAATACTAGCAGGTTTGTTCTATGATTTTGATATACAGTCAGGGGGCTGCTAATTCAATCACTCTAACTGAGTTGAAAATTCAGCAAAATCCCTAATGATCATTTACTGGGTTTATCAGTTGAACTATTATGTTGCAGGAAAAGTCATGATGCATATTCGCATAAAAAATGTCATGAATTTTCCTTTTTTTTTTTTTTTTTTTTTTTGCCAGAGCACTGATCAGCTCTGGATTCTGGATTCTGGATTCTGGATTCTGGATTCTGGTGGTATAGGAGACTGACACTGAGATTTCCAGAGCCTCAGGCATGAAAGTCTCTTTTGCATAACCATAATGCTATCCACCCCCATCATGGTTTTCCCAACAACCCAATAGTTAAGGGACACTAATTTTTATTTTATTTAGACCTGCCTTCAGTGGTTGAGAGGCAGAACCTGATTCCTGCTGGCTAGTGATTCTGTCACTACTATGATTTCTACCCGAAAGAATGAAAGAGAGAAAGAAAGAAAGGAGGAAAGAAAGGAAGAAAGAAAGAAAGAAAGAGAGAAAAGGAGAGGAAAAAAAAGAATTATGTGTTTTTGTTGCTGTTTTTCTAGTGCTGCAGAGGACCATGGAAGAGACAACTAGACAAAAATCTTAAGTTCCACAAACTTGTGGCCTATGGAATCGCCATTAATGCAGGTAACTATTTGTTATTTGTTACCCTGTAGACATTACAGTCCCTAACTCTCCCTTCAATAAAAGAAATCTGTCCTCCACCAGACTCCATTCACCTTACATAAAGAGACTTAAGTTTCCACTTTATACACATGTGGCTTTTTTCTCCAGTAATTTCTCAGGCTGTCAAGGCAAAAGTTGATGAAATTCCATTTTCGTTTGTAAATAGTTATGCTTGTTGATAATATAATGCTAAATATCTATTTTAAAAAAAGGTTGTGTAATTCAACATTGTTCATGCTGAAAATGAAACTGAATGACACTTGGAATATCACTCATGGCTGCAGGAGAATGACTATCAGAAGGTATCATAGACTGTGGAAACAAGGAAAGAGAAACAAGGTCTTGTGTACAAAGTCCTGAAGAGCACTGAGCTAGATACAAAACAGATCTGGAAAAGACGTGAAGCTTTGCGGGCATAGAGAGTGTTATTGCAGGGAGTCGGGCAGTAGCCCAGCAGGTTAAGCGCATGTCGCACAAAGCACAAGGACCAGCCTAAGGATCAAGCCCCCGGCTCCCCACCTGCAGGGGAGTCGCTTCACAGGCGGTGAAGCAGGTCTGCAGGTGTCTATCCTTCTCTCCCCCTCTCTGTCTTCTCCTCCTCTCTCCATTTCTCTCTGTCCTATCCAACAACAAGGATGACATCAATAACAACAACAATAATAACTACAACAATAAAAAAAGGGCAACAAAAAGGAATAAATAAACATTTTTTAAAAAATAAAGTGTCATTGCTATTTTGCCATTTAGGAAACTCCAAGCAATATGCACTATAAAATTGTGTCCAAGGTGAAGGTTAGACTCTGGGAACAGGTGAAAAATTAAAGCAGTATCCACTTGGCTTGTAGTTCCACTGGACAACAAACACACTGCAAGAAACGGCTATTTGAACAAGGAGTGATAATTTAGAACTATTTCAAGCAATTTTAACTATATATTTTTTCCATTAGTTTTTATCCTCTGATGCAGTAAAAAAGATGTCAGAGTATAAAGAACAATCAAAATAGTTGTGAATTTAGTTAGGCAACAAAGCATGCCAGACAGTGCCCATGTACCAGTTAATACAACTTTGGGTGTGAGGTAAGACACATGGGGAGATTCCCCCACCCATTGTCTTCAACAATTAATCTAACCTGGGAAAAGTGTACAAAAGGCTTCTGTAGCTTACTAGGAAACCAGAAGCCAAAGAGATCTTGTCCTAGAGAAGACCAGCTAAGAGATGGAGGGCAGAAAGGAAGACTACTTCATTTCTGTACTCTAAGACCTATAATCTTACTGAGTACACAAAGATGCCAGTCACTTCTGATAAGTGAGTGAATGCATGAAGAAATGAAGTGTAGAGGTAGACAGCATAATGGTTAAGCAAAAAGACTCTCATGCCTAAGGCTCTAAAGTCTCAGGTTCAATCCCCCCTGTACCATCATAAGCTACAGCTGAGCTGTGCTCTAGTTTAAAATAATAATAATAATAATAATAATGTTTTGAGCCAGGCAGTGATGCACCTGGGTAAGTGCTCACATGACAGTGCACAAGGATCCAGGTTCAAGCCCTTGGTCTCCACCTCTAGGGTAGAAACTTCATGAATGGGCTGCAGATGTCTCTGTCTCTTTCCCTTTCTATCTGTCCCTCCCCTCTCAATTTTGTTCTGTCTCTATCCAATAAGGAAGGAAGGAAGGAAGGAAGGAAGGAAGGAAGGAAGGAAGGAAGGAAGGAAGGAAAGGAGGGAGGGAGGGAGAAAAGGAGTGAGGGAAGCATAGATACCAACTTGGAAATGGAAATCTTTTCCAGATCTTGAAAATTTGCCTAAAATTAGAATGAGTTTCCTGGATAACAGTGAGTTTCCAGCCATGTTAGTGTCCATGTAGAGGCTATATTGCTTCTATAGAGGTCTCTTCTGATAGACAAGGAATCTCAAAGCTCCCTTTCAAACCTTAAGAGTCCATAATCCATGCATTGAAAGTAGAGATAAGAGGCCAGGTGGTGGCGCACCTGGTTGAGCGCACATGTTACAGTGTGCAAGGACTCAGGTTGGAGCCCCTGGCCCTCATCTGCAGGGGGAAAGGTTCACAAGGCTGCAGGTGTTTCTCTGTCACTCTCCCTCTCTATCACCCCCTTCCCTCTCAATTTCTGACTGTCTCTATCCAACAAATAAATAAAGATTAAAAAAGAAAGTAGAGATAAACCACCATTGACTGGTAGAAGACAATTCTAACAATGCAATTGCTCTAGGGTAGATTGGGTTCCAAGAAGTTATAAAAACATCCTAGAGAGGAGGAATCATAAACCAACATCAGCACACATGAGAAGAAGGAAGCAGAGAATAAAACAAAATATGTGCGGTGAAGCAATTTCCCTCTTAAGCATTTGGGTAGCTATATTTCTTTATGCATTATCATAAAATCAATAATATAAGTATGCCAGTGATGTGCATTGACTGTCTAATGTTTGCCAGACTTCCTAACAGGATTTTGAACTTTGTGAAACTATTTAAGGGAGTGGGGGTGATAGGACCTTTTGATCCTGTCTACTCAAGTCCTATTACACTGGACACATAGGATGATAGTCAGAACAAGAATCCTTTATTAGAAGGAAAGCATGTCCAAGGAAGTGAGCAAGAAAAGAGCCCATAAGTAAGTGGCAATCAAAAGAGAAATATATCCAGTTTAATACCTCCAGCAACATACCTAGACAAGACACTTGATACTTCTTTTTCCCATCCCCATCTTCCACGCTTAAACATTTGTAAAAGGCTTACACATTCGTAAAGAGATGTAGACAGAAAGGACGACCAAATGTATGAAATATTGCAAACCACCCCCACCCCCCAACCCCTTCCCTCAAAACCACTATGTTTTCAGACAGCAGACAGGTAACAAAGAGAGAAGAACCCCCCTCCCCCCAGAACTTTTATCATTTTAGTCCCACTGTCATAATTCATGCTTCACTCAATCCATGTGATTAGCTCTGAGGAAGCTGGGCATCCCAGCATCAGGCCACAGTGCCCTGATGTTAACGTCAGTGTTGCTTACTATTTCTTTGCTACAGGCATGGGAGGATGCCGAGCTATTGGCTCCAGGAAGCAGTTGTCCAGCAGTCTTCTAGTACCTCTGGCTTTTCTACTTTAGGCCTTCAGGTCATGGGTATTGCCATTTTTTGCACTGCCCTAGGGGCTCCCTGTCTACCCTACAGAAAGGAGTGTGGTCTAGTAGAAGCCGCAGTTGACTAGATGAACAAATTATTTTATCCCTCTGCTACTGATTGCCTGTGCCACCTCAGACAAGTTCCCAGTGCTCTTTTTCTCTGCGGAATTAGAAGAGCAATAATGCAATCTGTCCATCTCTGTGAAATGTGTAGACTAGCTGTCAAGAGTGGACCTCCTGGAAATCTGCAGATTGCAAGGTCATTTGCTCCCTGCAATCAAAATAAAGGATCAAATCCAAATTCAATATGGCTGACATGCGCAGCTCAGAGAGCTCTGCTCACTATTACAGTTGCTTCTCTGCCATTCCACCCTTGAACTCCACACACACACACACACACACACACACACAGTAAGCAACCAGCTACTGGAGATTCCCCAAATTCAATATGGCTGACACACACAGCCCAGAGAGCTCTGCTCACTATTCCAGTTGCTTCTCTGCCGTTCCACCCTTGAACCCTCCCCCCCACACACACACACACACATACAGTAAGCAACCAGCTCCTGGAGATTCCCCAAGGGCCCTTTGCTCTTGTTAGTCCTTTGGACAGAATGTTCTTCCCATCCTTCCCCCCACACTGGGTAAAACTGAACCATATATTCCTTGCTTGTTCTACTCCACTTATACCCTCGAAGGATGGACTAGAGTCTCCTCTCAACTATAGGCCTCAACTCATGCCTCCCACCCTACAGTGAAATGCCTCCCTCTCTACCTACTTCAATGACTAACTCTGTATCTTGAATTCCTTGTCCAACTAGCACCCAGTAGCTCCTCAACATGTGTGAACCAACCTAAAGATGAGTAGGAATTGAGCAGCAGGCAAAAAGATTGAAAGGATTCCCGTGAAAGGTATAAGATGGAAAAAAAAAAAAAAGTGTCCACATCCAGGGAACCTGAAAGCATTGGGGGTAGAGAAAACACAAGGGGGTGGGGGGAGGCAGTGCTGAGACTCAAAATGGTGCCCCTTAGAGATCAGATCCACATTCTGCTGCAGTGAGAGAGCGTAGGATACTCTTTTATTCCCATTTTCTCCTGCAAGAATACCTGGGGAAGAATCAAGCCGTCAGTCACCTCTGCTTGAAGCCCCACTGCTCTACTGGCCACCCCCAACATGTCTCAGGGCTCCCCACAGCAGGATCGGATGTGTCAGGTGCTCCTGTCTCCCACCGCCATGGCAACCAGCAGTGCAGGCAAGAAGCAGGAGTGTGGGAGCAGCTCTCTGCCTCTTCTCTCAGACCCTGGCAAAGCAATTATCACACTTCACACTAAGAAAAGGGACTGGTAGCTGGCGGCTTTAGCGAGGTAGGGCGGAGGTGGAAAAAGGGCGGGGTAGATGATTGCTAAACCCTACTTTCATCTGAGAGCGGAGGGGAGATGTCCCCGTGCTTATTTTATTAGCACCGCCCATCATGTTGTTTTTCAAAATAGCCGATTGGCTTCATAGAGCTGTGTTACCTTGACAGAAGAGCAGCCACATGGAAGTTGGTGTGCCAGCCTTTAATTTCTCCCCCTCCAAGTTGAACTTCAGGCTTGAATGGGTGGAATCATTAAGGGGTGTAATTAGAGGCTGCTGGAAGCAGGCTGGAGAGGATGGCTGAGAAGCCAACAATGAATCTGTAATCAAGAGCATTGTGGAAAAGCAGTGACAGGTGCCCTATTCCTCTTGGCTTCCTTCCCCACAGCTCACCTGCCCCAAAGAGACTCAGACTCTCATAAATCATCTTAGGGACCTCTCACCCCATTGGTATAAAATTTGTAGTCTTGCCGTCTCCTCATTCTTCTTCCTAATGAGGATCTTTCTGGACTCTGCTCTGAGGTAGACCTTGAAGACCCTTCCTATTGAACAAGTTCTTCTTCTAGAGTTTGCCCTTCTTCCGTAGCCAGTCAATAGCGTCAGGTTGAGCCTGATGTCAAGTTTCGAGACCTCCTTTGAATCTGGAGAGGTGGCAGTCGTTGACTATGTGGGCCATAGTCTGTCTGGAGCCGCAGGGGCAAGTGGGGTGAGGAGACTCAGCTGGTTCCTAAGGGATCCATAAGGAGTGATCCAGTAGGATCTTTCCTGCATGTGCTACCCACAGTGCAGTTTTAGGTGGTGTGCTCTGATTCCTTTGCAAAACTTGTCTGTAAATCTAGCAGGAACAGGCTGCGAAGAGTGAGTTCAGAATAAGTGTACTTAAGGCGAGAAGAAAAAAAGGGGGATCTAGAAATCTGGAAAGAGAACATCACCCCACCCCCACACCACCCCCTCAAAGCTCAGACTCTCAAAATTGATTTCTACTGAGTTGCTACTCAGGGGTTTCTCCAGGAGTTCCAAATTCCCAATCACCAGTCCAGCCTTCTGCTAAACTTCTCTATTTACATGTAATTTGCAAATGAGTGGCAGCCTCCAACCCCACCCCCACCCCGTGGTCCCCTGCCCCAGGCCATAGCCAGTGCATATTCAAGCAGAGACCAGACCACAGATCTGAATGTCTGGTGGCAGATTTTGTCTGCAGAACATCCAGGATTTGTAAACCTGGATCCTTCATTCAGCAGGCTGCTTCATTAAGAGGTGGCTAACTCCAAAATGACTCTTAGCATTGATGGACAGGCAGAGAGATGGCAAGGGCTGACCAACCTTCCAAGATTTTCCCTTAATTATGATGCCTTTGATCTCCCAAGAAAGAAGAAAAGGAGAGAAAGAGCAGAAAAAGGAACTTTCTCAAGGTAACTGGCTCTAATTGTAGCCTTCATGATTTTTTGGTTCTCTTTTCAATAAAAAAAAATACCTATTTGAACTCAGACATTCACACACCAATTAAATGTGCATTTGCAATGATGGCCAACATCGCTGCTTTTTTTGAAATGGAAAAAAAAATTTTTTTTTAAAGTACGTCGGCAAGAAAATAAAATGGTGAACAGAGCCAGTTTTAGTTTGGCACATTTGGGGATTCTGGGAACGCTTATCTTGGGCTGTTCTGATGACTCCTCAGAAAAACCACAGAGGCAGCAGGAAGTGGACAGGACATAGCAGGACATAGTTGGTAGCACTGCATTTGTCACAAGACATAAAAAGGCCCTTTAAGATGTTCCCTTCTTTTTTTTTTTTATGCATTCCCTTTTGTTGCCCTTGTTTTTTTATTGTTGTAGTTATTGCTGTTGTTACTGATGTCGTTGTTGTTGGATAGGACAGAGAGAAATGGAGAGAGGAGGGGAAGACAGAGAGGAGGAGAGAAAGACAGACACCTGCAGACCTGCTTCACTGCCTGTGAAGCGACTCCCCTGCTGGTGGGGAACCAGGGGCTCGAACCGGGATCCTTATGCTGGTCCTTGTGCTTTGCACCACCTGTGCTTAACCCGCTGTGCTATTGCCCGACTCCCAAGATGTTCTTTTGAACTCAGACTGGAGTTGGTGTACTGCATCAAAGTAAAAGACTCGGGTGGGGAGGAGGGTTCAGGTCCTGCAACATGATGGCAGAGGAGGATCCAGTGGGGGTTGAATTGTTTTGTGGAAAACTGAGAAATGTTATGCATGGACAAACTATTATATTTTACTGCCAACTGCAAACCATTAATTCCCCAATAAGGAAATTGAAAAAAAAAAGAAAAAAAAGATTTTCTGCTCTATAGGTTGGCTTCTTTTTTTCTTTTTCTTTTCCATCCTTTCCATCTCTCTTTCGTCCTATCTTTTTCTTCTTTTTTCTTTCTTTCTTCCTTCCCTTTCCCTTTCTACCTTTTCTGGTCAGAGCACTGCTAACTCTGACTATCTGTTGTGCCAAGGATTGAATTGGGGGCCTCTGGTATGCAAATCCTATGCACTGTGGCTTGGCTATCTCCACAATCCTCCCCACACTTTTTTTTTCTTTTTTGCCTCCCAGATTACTGCTGGAGCTTGGTGCTGGCACTACAAATCCACTACTCCTGGCAACCGTTTTTTTCCTTTTTTTTTTATTGGATAGGACAGAGAGAAATGGAGAGGGGAAGATAGATAGGGAGAGAGAGAGGGAGTCCGAAGGTAGCTCAATGGGTTAAGTGCACATGGCATGAAGCACAAGGACCGGCATAAAGATCCCAGTTCAAGCCTCTGGCTCCCCACCTGCAGGAGAATCACTTCACAGGTGGTGAAGCAGGTCTGCAGGTGTCTGTCTTTCTCTCCCCCCTCTCTGTCTTCCCCTCCCCTCTCCATTTCTCTCTGTCCTATCCAACAATGATGACACGGGTAACAACAACAATAACTACAACAATAAAAAAACAAGGGCAACAAAAGGGAAAAATAAAGAAATGTATATATAAACATTTTTAAAAATAAAAGGGAGAGAGACAACTGCAAACCTGCTTTGCCACTTGTGAAGCATCCCCCCTTGCAAGTGGGGAGCCAGAAGCTCAAACCCAGATCCTTGCATGGGTCCTTGTGCTTAGTACAATGCACACTTAATGAACAGGGTGTGCCACCTCCTGGCCCCCAAGATCCCATCTGCAATGATGAATATTCCCACTTAACAAGAACCAGACAGCTAGAAGGAAATTTAGCTACTATGCAGTTGGGTTTAATTTGCCCATTTTGCAGAGACGACAACAGGATGCAAGAACCGAGAAGTAGTCTCTTCAGTGTTCTGTCTACATGGTCATGTGAAATTCAGTGAGAGGATATTACACTGATTACTAAAAGAAAGAAAGAAAAGAGAAATGAGGCCAGGTGATGGTGTACCTGCTGAAGGGTTCACACTACAGTGCACAAGGACCTGGGGCCAGGTTCAAGCACCTGGCCCCACCTGCAGGGGGAAGCTTCAGGAGTGGTGAGGCAGGGCTGCAGGTGTCTCTCTGTCTCTCTCCCTCTCTATCTCCCCTTCTCCTCCCAATTTTTCTCTGTCTTTGCCCAATAATAAATAAATAAAAATATTTTTTTAAGTGAGTGAATTTAAGAAGAGAAAGAAATAAAACCATTATCAGTATTTTACCACAGACTGGAGTAGTCACCACCATATACTTAAGAGAGTGTGCGGCTGCTCATTAAAATGACTAAAATAGGGGAGTTGGGCAGTGCCTCCGGTTAAGTGCCTTAAGCATATGTGGCACAAAGCACAAGGACCAACATAAGGCTCCCAGTTCCAGCTCCCCACCTGCAGGAGAGTCGCTTCACAGACGGTGAAGCAGGTCTGCAGGTGTCTGTCTTTCTCTCCCCTTCTCTGTCTTCCCCTCCTCTCTCCATTTCTCTCTGTCCTATCCAACAATTATGACATCAATCACAACAATAATAACTACAACAGTAAAACAAGGGCAACAAAAGGGAATAAATATAAAAATTAAAAATTATAGCAAAAATATTTAAAGGAACAAATAAAAAAAATACTATAGCAGAACAAGAATAACATCTGAATCTCTCCTTATAGTTATCAAGTCCCAAAACTTGGTCACTGGGGTGATTCTTCTTCTAGCGTTTGCCCTTCTTCCGTAGCCAGTCAACAGGTCAGCTTGAAAGCTGTCAGGAGCTGCTTGTTGCTGGCTTTGAAAGTGACTGGGATCCATATGGATTCAGTCGGCTAGGAAGGATCGTCAGTTTCCCCAATGAATGGGGACTCACGGGATGCACCACGGGAAGGTCGATCCAATGAATCCCAGTGGGGTGATTATAAGTCCAAGCTAAGCTCACCATGAAGTGAATATCAGATCTAAGAAGAAATAAAGATTTTGACAATTAGAATGGGGACTTCGTTGTTGTTTGTCTGAGAAGTCCTTTGCTTTCAGCCTGGTGCAGCAAAGACAAAATGGAGGCTTCTAGAGCCAAAGGATACAAATTTTGAAGGATGCATTGAAAGAGATAGAGAGAGAAAGGGAGGAAGAAAGAATAATTTTCAATATATTCCCTCAGGAACTACTGCTTGAAGTGTCTTGAGCTGTCTTATACTATTTTTTTATATTTATTTATTTTCCCTTTTGTTGCCCTTGTTTTTATTGTTGTAGTTATTATTGTTGTTGTTCTTGATGTCATCGTCGTTGGATAGGACAGAGAGAAATGGAGAGAGGAGGGGAAGACAGAGAGGGGGAGAGAAAGACAGACACCTGCAGACCTGCTTCACCACCTGTGAAGCGACTCCCCTGTAGGTGGGGAGCCGGGGGCTCCAACCGGGATCCTTACTGTGCGCTTAACCCAATGCGCTACCACCCAACTCCCCTCTTATACTATTTTGTGAGTTTCTTCAGCTCTGTTCTGGGGAGCCTGACAGTAAGAATAAATAAATAGCTCAATATCTTTGCTCATTCAACAGAAGTATTTAGATTTAGTTTAATGGTGTCAAATCCTCATGTGGAAATAAATTTAATAGAAAATAGATTGTGATCAGCAGCTCGTTACTCGGGAAAAGTAGAATATAAAGACATGGAATGTATCTTCTCTCTCCCTCTCCCTCTCCCTCTCCCTCTCCCTCTCCCTCTCCCTCTCCCTCTCCCTCTCCCTCTCCCTCTCTCCCTCTCCCTCTCCCTCTCCCTCTCCCTCTCTCCCTCTCCCTCTTCCTCTCCCTCTCCCTCTCTCCCTCTCCCTCTTCCACAAGTGGATTGTATAACAGAAAATAAGCTTAGTTGGAGGCTCAGTATCTATTTCTATAAAAGGGATCCAGTTTCATCTAGGGCAAGAAAATCAGAGAATGCTCAGCACAGAGCAGTGAGGTTACAAAGGTGAACCACAGAGCCAGGAAGCACTTCATTCAGCAGAGCCCCAGCACCACATGGGAATACCACTACTTTGGGAGAAGCTCCTTGGATGGTAAAGGAATACTGTTGTCAGTCTCTCTTTCTCTCTGAAATTCAAAAAAGAAAATATTGGCTCAAAATTGTGGAATAGTGCGATACATGAGGTTTGAGAACCACAAGTACTAATAGTTCTCTAAACTGATGGATTATTAAAGTGTTGACACTGTGAAGAAGGCTCTGACAGTGGTGATCTATCGAATCGAATCGTAAGAGATCTGACTCTAGATTAAAGGTACCCAGTGATCCTCAGGAGAGTGTACCTATTATAGAATGTGCAGGGGGTCAGGCCTCTGCTCTCCACCTGCAAGGGAGAAGAAACCTCAGTGCTGACGGTGTCTTTCTTTCTCTTTCCCTCTCTATTTCCCCTTTTCCTCTCAATTTTTTAAAATTTTTTTTCTTTTTTATTTAAGAAAGGATTAATTAACAAAACCATAGGGTAGGAGGGGTACAATTCCACACAATTCCCATCACCCAATCTCCATATCCCACCCCCTCCCCTGATAGCTTTCCCATTCTCTATCCCTCTGGGAGCATGGACCCAGGGTCATTGTGGGTTGCAGAAGGTAGAAGGTCTGGCTTCTGTAATTGCTTCCCCGCTGAACATGGGCGTTGACTGGTCGGTCCATACTCCCAGTCTGCCTCTCTCTTTCCCTAGTAGGGTGGGTCTCTGTGGAAGCGGAGCTCCAGGACACATTGGTGGGGTCTTCAGTCCAGGGAAGCCTGGCCGGCATCCTGATGACATCTGGAACCTGGTGACTGAAAAGAGAGTTAACATACAAAGCCAAACAAATTGTTGAGCAATCATGGACCCAAAGCTTGGAATAGTGGAGAGGAAGTGTTAGGGGGGTACTCACTGCAAACTCTAGTGTACTTCTGCTTTCAGGTATATATTTTGTAGTAGTTTATGGATACGTGTGAACATAAGCTCTCTCTCACAGAAACTGGTTTATATCTAGGTTTTGGGACTTTGTTAGAAAGTGAACCACCTGAGATAAATTAGAGTATACTATGAAAGGAAAGGTCTCACCCAAGTAATGAAGCTAAAGGGTTGTCATTCCACACATGAAGTCTCTAGACACAGTCTGAAGTGAAGCATGTTGAGGTGGCAATCGTTGCTTTGGTTAGGTTGTGATCAGCAGATGCAATATTATTTGATATGGATTGGGAGAGGCATACGGGAAAGTGGGCCCTATCCAGGGGTTCCAGGACTGGGGGAAGTAGAGGCTCTATAGTGGAGATGTGAGGTTCCTGCTGTCTTAGGGTTCAAAAAGACAATCGATATTTAATGTTATCATCACATTATTTGGTAATTGGGTTAACTTTGAAAAGTCCTTTTGTTAGGGTTTGCTGTACAGTACCCAGTATCTTATATATAGCTGTGCTATTGGTTGCTTCTTTTCCTCTCAATTTTTCTCTGTCTCTATAAAAACCAAAAAAATAAAAATAAAAATAAATAACCAGGAGCCATTTGTACAGGCACCAAGCCCCAATATTGAACCTGGTAGCAAAAATGTAATACAGTTTTTTTCTTTTGTTAATTTTTATCAGGATTTAATAATGATTAACAAGATTATAAGATATCAGGGGTATAATTCCATACAGTTCCATGTCCTATCCCCTCCTCTGGAAGCTTCCCAATTCTTTATCTCTCTGGAAGTATGGATCAAAGTTCTTTTTTTTTTTTTTTTTTGCCTCCAGGGTTATCGCTGGGGCTTGGTGCCTGCACTATGAATCCACTGCTCCTGGAGGCTATTTATTCCCTTTGGTTGTCCTTGTTGTTTTATTGTTGTTGTTGTTATTTCTGTTGTTGGATAGGACAGAGAGAAATCAGAGAGGAGGAGAGAGAACGGTAGAGAAAGATAAGACACCTGCAGACCTGCTTCACCACCTGTGAGTGGAACCCCCTGCAGGTGGGGAGCTGCGGGCTTGAACCCAGATCCTTACAGTAGTCCTTGCACTTCACACCATGTGCACTTACCCCGCTGGGCTACCACCCAGCCCCATGTATCAAAATTCTTTATGGGGTGCAGAAGGTGGGAATTCTGGATTCTGTAATGGCTTTTTCACTGGACATAGACATTGATCGGTAAATCCACACTCCCAGCTTGTTTCTTTAGTGGGGGCAGGGCTCTGGAGAGGAGGGGTTCTGGGACACGTTGGTGAGGTCATCTGCCCAGGAAAGTCAGGATGGTGTCATGGTAGCATCTGCAACTTGGTGGCTGGAAGGTGGTACGATATAAAACAGAAAAAAATGTTTACTAAATAGGAACCCAAAGGTAAGAATAGAGAAGATGAAATTAAGGGTCTTCATTTATGAAGAAGCTAGGAAGTCTATTTTAGGTATGTTGGTAGGGGGCCATGACTTTAATAATATTTGCCTGAGCCTGATAGCTAACATGCAGGTGGACTAAAAATCTTGTCTGGGAAGATGGTAAAAAAATACCCACTGAGTTATTGAAAGACCATGCCAAAGATCTAAACCATGTAGGAAGTTAATTTTTAGAAAGAAGGAAAAAAGTAAGATATAGCAAAAAAGGAAGCAATACAGATTAAAGATCAAAAGATGAGACCTTAAAGTCAGGCACACAGGGATTTGTCCTGTCTTCAACATTATAGACTACAAGTTCCTTAACTTTTCAAATATTTGACATGTCAAATGGGAATAAACTTGTGCTGTTAGACAATAAGGCTAAAGGACTTTTCACCATGTTTGGAGTGTTAGTACTCAATATGTTAGATAAGAGAACTTTCGCCTGTCTTGTTTGTTGTTTTTTTTCTTCAAACTTTTTTGTAAGTTATTAGGGGTTAAAAAGATAGTTTACCAGGTAGAATGCATAACCTTCCATGTACGCCCAAGTTCAGACACTGTGCCACATGAAGCCTCAGCAGTGCTGGTGCTGTGGTATCTCTCTTTACCTCTCTCTATTTCTAGATATGAATGGGGAAAATGTTGGCCAAAGAGCAGTGGCATCACACAGGGGTGAGGTCCGGCTCTTCAAAATGGAATAAATTTGCAGGAGTAGATAGCATAATGGTTATGCAAAGAGACTTTCATGCCTGAGGCTCCAAGGTCCCAGGTTCAATCCCCCATACTACTATAAGACAGAGCTGAGCAGTGCTCTGGAAAAAAAAAGAAAGTTAAATTTTAAGTATTAAAATAAACTACTTAATACATTATTTATTTAAATATATATATACATATATTTTGCCTCTAAGTTTATTGTCGGGGTTTGGTTCCAGCGATACAAAGCCACTGCTCCTGGTGGCCAGTATTTTCCATTTTAATGGATAGGACAGAGAGAAGTTGAGAGAGGACAGGGAGACTGAGAGGAAGAGAAAGGTACCTGCAGACGTGCTTCACCACTCCTGAACCATCCCCCCTGCAGGTACGGAGCAGGGGCTCAAACCCTGATCTCTTTGTGGGTCCTTGTGTTTAGTACTATGTGTGCTTGACAGACTGCACTACCCCCCAACCCCTTAAAATAAATTATTTTTACTTATTAAAATAAACTTTAAAAGAATTATGAAATAATGAAGACAAAATACTAGATAATGTTGGCATTTAATTGAGCAAATAGTTCTCATTTCTTGGCTTCCTGTTCCTTAGTGGAAAAAGATTTGAAGGCAGATGCATTTTCCTAGTATCATGGACACAGTACAGCCTCCTCATAGGCTTAACTGAATTTGCTCACAAGTTGGATATAAGAAGGAAATACCCTGCCTCTTGGATACAGAGCTCACTCAACCTAAAGGAAATCCTCAACCTCACAGACAAGAAACACAAGACCTTGCTTGCTTTCTGAGTTTCAACCCAAAGAAAATCTGAATTTATTTTCTCCTACAAGTTGTATGTAAGACATGTTAAAATATGGGAGTCGGGCAGTAGTGCAGTGGGTTAAGCGCAGGTGGCACAAAGTGCATGACCCCAGTTTGAGGATCCTGGTTTGAGTCCCCAGCTTCCCACCTGCAGGGGAGTCGCTTCACAAGTGGTAAAGCAGGTCTGCAGGTGTCTACCTTTCTTTTCCCCTCCTCTCTCCATTTCTCTCTGTCCTATCCAACAACAACAACATCAATAATAACTACAACAATAAAACAAGGGCCACAGAAGGGAATAAATAAATAATTAAAAAAAAAAGACATGTTAGAATAGTATGAATCAGAAAAAGAAGACACCACAGTGTTTCATCCATAGATTGACTTCCTGGTCCTTTCTCCCTTACTACCATCTCATTGACACTCAGCAATCCACCCTTAAGTGAATACTATCACTTTGTAATGCACCAACATTGAGACTGCAAGATGAACGGATCTTTAGGATTCATCAAAGTCTACTGAGAAGCACAAATATAATGAAACGTCGTAACACTGATGCCCAGGAAATGTTAGGAACCAAGTATCAGTCGTTCCTGTGGAACTGAAGAGTGCTTGATGGCCAGTTGCTTTGGAATTGGGTCGTCAGGTATGAGTGGGACTTTGCATGGAAGGAAAGGATACAGCTGCGATGGGAAAGAACTCAGGTGACAGAGAGGAGAGACTAAGCAGGAGATGGCACGTCTCCATTAGTCTGTTCCTACAACCACAGGGCAGTTTCTGCTGTTGTCTTTTTCCTTCAGTCTCTCACACCTCAACCAAACAGCTGACAACCACAGAAGACCCCAGAATTTGACACACTTGTGGAGACTGCATCTACTTCCTTTCATTGAGGGCTCAGGGGAAAAGGGCATCAACTGGGATATTATTCTGGGTAATGAATTCTCATTTTATGTGTGACATATATATGAAGAATTAAAAACAGTCTCTGAAATAAATGTAGAAGAAGCAATACCTCTCGTGGTTTCTTTCTTTTTTCTTTTTTTTATTTAAGAAAGGATTAATTAACAAAACCATAGGGTAGGAGGGGTACAACTCCACACAATTCCCACCGCCCAATCTCCATATCCCACCCCGTCCCCTGATAGCTTTCCCATTCTCTATCCCTCTGGGAGCATGGACCCAGGGTCATTGAGGGTTGCAGAAGGTGGTTTCTATTAGATGGTAGATATACAAATGGGTAAGAATATATATATGGGGCAGGGTGGTGGCACAGCTAGTTGAGTGCACATATTATAGTGCACAAGGACGCCAGTTCAAACACCCCCATCCCCATCAGCAGGAAAGAGGGAAGAAACTTCATCTGTGGTAAAATCATGCTGCTGATGTTTCTATGTCCCCATATGCCCCTTCTCTCTCAGTTTCTTGTTATGACCCCAACAGGAATTTGGGACAATTAGCATATGAATGATGTCAGCCTGAGAGGGAGCACTCTCACAAGGGAATGTGGGTGGAGGGGCTAGCTAAGCAAGGGCTTGCAGCAGCTGCTCTCTTTACTGGATTCCCCTCATCATCGTACTCGCCTGTGGGTGTGGCTCCAGACGGATCCTGATCACTTCACATGGTTATCTCCGGTAGCTTAGTTGCAGACTTTGGACTTTTGCCTATTTTCTTAACTAGACTTCTCCCCTCACGTGTACAGTGATTTTTATGAATAAACCTCTCTTTTGTTTAACTAGAGCCACGTGTTGTTTACAACAATTTCTCTCCATCTTTATCCAATAAATAAATATATATACATATACAATATGCATATGTGTGTGTGTGTGTGTGTGTGTGTGTGTGTTATATAGAATGATTCAAGTCTAATGTTTTCTGCTTTTCTTTTTTTCTGGAAGAAGTGTTATATCTCATATATAGCTGTGTTGTGATATCATAGTATTTGTTCCACATCTAGAAGGATCATAGTTCTTAATATAAGCATATCACCATGCAATCCCTTTGAAAATATCCTACCCATTCCTTTCCAGACACTAGGGGAGAGGCACAAAGAAATCCCACTTCCTTGGAGAGTCTAAGAGGCAGGACTGAGAACAGTGACCGGAGTAACATTGTAGTTGTGAGCCAACCACAGGGAAATGTGCACCTGTCTCCGGGCCTCTGTCTTCTCGCCCACAGCTATCCACGTCGTGGCGCACATGTGCAACCTGGAGCGTTACCGCTGCAGTCAGTCACCCGGAGCGGAGGGGCTTCCGGCTGCACTTTCCAGACTTGGCGACCGCCCAGAAGAGAGCTACCTCAACCCCATCCGGTCCTTCCACACCGTGAGTTCTCCCTATACTGCCTCCCTTCTCTTCTGAACACTCCTCCCCTTTTTGACCCCTTTATCAAGGACACGATTATACCAGAAGCATTTGGTGGAAGCTCTCCAGAGGAGTATCACCAAGTGCTAACATCAGTTTCACCTTTATTTTTTTAAGTGATACATATATATATTTGTTCTGCCATAAGAGTCACTAAAGGGTTATGAGTCAGAAGAAAAACTGATCACACTTAATTAGCTTACAGCTAAAATAAATAAATAAATAAATACCCCAGCATAGGAGATGTAGTCAGACTTTAAAACGCTCATATTTTACATTTTCAAAGCAAAATTTGAAATCTTGATCAGACTTTTTTTTTTGTCTTCTTTGCTGCTCTTGGAGCCATCAATAATGTGAGGTGTCTTTTAACCCAGGAGATTATAAATCAGATGTCTTCATTCTCCATTTGCAAATTTTCTGGCTCTCTTCTGCCTCATAGCTTGGCACGCAGTGTGGGTGGCTGGTTTGCCAAGTCAGACATGAGACGAAGTAGCTAATTTCCTAATGAGACCAGCATGGGTGGTGACATCATGAATATTGGTCACCTGTATGTGCAGAATATGAAGTGAAAACAACAGTGTGATGTCAGAAACCTACCTGTAGAGACACATTTCTTTCTGCACATTTACTCTGGCCTCTTTCTGATTTCTTGATTTCCAACTTTGTGTCTGCTATTGGAATCAACATCTTGACCAGGCTGAATATTTCCTGTGGACCAGGTAAACCTCTAAATGGAAAAACTCCAGAAAGGGAAATTGTTCCATTTCCACCTTGTTCCTATCTTTATTTTTATTATTATTATTTTTCAGTATCATATTTTTATCTTATTTATTTAAATTGAGCAATGGAGAGGGAGACTAGAGATAAAGAGAGAGAGAGAGAGAGAGAAAGAGAGACCTGCAGCCCTGCTTGTGAAACTTTCTCCCTGCAGGTGGGGACTGAGGGCTTGAACCTGGGTCCTTGCGCACTGTAATGTGTGTACTTAATGAGGTGCACCAGTGCCTGGCCCCTCATCTCTTTCTTTTTTAAATTGATTTAGCATTGTTTTACAATATTACAGAAGTTTAAGGAAATTGCTTCACAATTATGTAAGTGTGTGTGTGTGTGTGTGTGTGTGTGTGTGTGTATACAATTCCACCAAAGTTCTTTTACTGTTTTTCCCAAAGAAAGGCCCCTCCCTTACACTGGACCATGTTATTTCAATGACCAGTTCCTTCATGCTGATTATTTGAAGAAGCAAAATTCTGGGGCCATGTGGTGGCACAGCTGGTGGAGTGCCCGTGCTATAGTGTGTCAGGACCTGGGTTCGAATCCCTGCTCCCCACCTGTAGAGGCAAGCTTCACAAATGGCAGAGCAGTGGTCCTCTCTGTCTCTCTGTCTCTCTCTCTTCTTTCCCTATCAATATCTATCTCTATCAAATAAATATTTTTTAAAAGAAGCAAAATACCAAGTATTTTTTAGGGGGGGAATTCTTCCAAGCATCTTGTCTGTTACTGACCAGTGATTTTCAATGCTATCTCATGACTCAAGAAAATCTGTATTTTCTCAGCTGACACAGAGACATACATTTCATAGTTCTGAATCAAAACTACAAACACTGCCACTGGCGTCTGAGTCAACAGCTGAAGCACAGAATGTATCTGGGTATCCCCCTAGCTGGAGCTGACTCTCTCCCCACTAAGGTTCTAGGAAGATCATTGCTCCACACACCCAAGAATACAGCTCAACAGTGTGAAAAATCTATATCATCAAGACTATTATTAGAATTTGTAAGATTAATTGACAAGGTTGATGGGGGGGGGTTATAACGTCATTATTGTGACGTTTTAGAAGCAGCTCAGAAAGATAGTGATCAAGCAATAGACATTCATGCCTGAGGTCTCAGTCTCTAAGAGTAATTCTTGATCCCATATATGCCAGAGGTGAGACTCTCCTCTCTCCCTCTGTCTCTCTCTCTCCCTCTCTCTCTCTCTCTCTCTCTCTCGCACACACACACACACACACACACACACACACACTTTCTCACACAACACTCTCTTTCATGAAAATAAATCTTTTTAAACAACAATAGAAAATAAAATTAAAATTGAATTAAAAATAAGTTTTGGGAGCAGCACAGCAGTTAAGTACTAATCAAGTTCAAGGAATCCTCTACATCAGGGATTTTAAAGAAAGATGAGGGGGTCGGGCAGTGGAGCACCAGATTAAGCGCATATACTGCCAAGCACGAGGACACATGCAAAGATCCCGGTTCAAGTCCGTAGCTCCCCATCTGCGGGGGGGGGGGGGGGGGGGGGAGGGGCCTCTTCACAAGTGGTGAAACATGCCTGTGGTGTCTATCTTTCTCTCCCCCTCTGTCTTCCCCCCTTTCAATTGCTCTCTGTCCTATGGAGAAAAAAAAAGACCATCAGAAGCAGTGGATTCATAGTGCTAACACAGAGCCCAGCAACTGGAGGCAAATAATAATAATACATTCAAAAAAATAAATTAATTAAATTTTAAAAAGAAAGATGAGTGCCAAAAATGCTTACATTAAATAGTATTTCTGAAGAGATGTAGTGAAATAATTTTAGAGGACAAACTGCAAGTTAGACCAGTCTCTGCCTATGTTACAGCAAGAGGGAAGTGGGGGTTTGCTTTAATAAGCAAAGAAGAAAGGTCTGAAATTAGCGCATCATGTGAGGCAGATGGATTCCTAAAACGCGTGTGTGCACGTGAAAAGAGAATCACTTACATGTTTTAGACAGACCCCCTTCCATTTTAAGTTCACTGTTTGCTGGGTGAAGAAAAATAAATAAATAAACACAGAGAAGTCCCTGTCCAAATTACCTGGAGATCTCCAAGCAGCTGAAATTAATGAGATTTTACTGACAACAGATAGAGTTGAGTTTATTGAGCCCATGCTAGTCACAAGGATGGTAAAGCAACGTATGAATACTAATGACTTAGGAAGATCATTGGAAACACACAACCAAACCAAAAGGCGTCGTGATTCATATTCCAGAAGGTTATCGAACCCTCCCGTGAGTTTCTAGGTCAGAATTATGGCCTTTCAGCAGTGCCTTCCAGATAAGAGTAACTGTCTCTTTATTGATCACCTAGGATTTGCAAAGCCTTATTCCAAGCCTCTTGAGATGGCCTGGAAGCAACGCAAGTCACGGTCCTTCCAATTAAAAAGCCAAAGCAAGGAATAGCTACCTGGAGGACAGAGACTGTAACCGCTTTATTAGAACTGCCCTTGGGGGACCACTCCAAAAGATGGTTTATTAATGATAAGATGCAAGGGAGGATGTGATGCACATTTTTCTCTCAGAAATTAAGAACTTGACATTCGGATTTCTGTGGGGGCATTTTATCTTTATATGCATGTTCATATAGGGTTCTTTTTCAAGTCAATGTGACGGCTTTGGCATAAAAAAATGGATGCGTACAAAGGCAAACAATAAAGGCTGGGGCAGTGCCGCCGTACCTGGTTGAGCACACGTGTTACAGTGCCCAAGGACCCAGGTTTGAGCCCCCTGTCCCCACCTGCAGGGGTGAAAGCTCCATGAGCGGTGAAGCAGGTCTGCAGGTGTCTCTCTTTCTCTCCCCTTCTCTATCTGCCCTTTTTCCTCTTAATTTCTCTTAGCCAATAAACAAAAAAGATGAGATAAAATAAAATAAACAAGAGGGGAATAATTGGATTTCATCTAATTGCACTGAGTGAGATTTGCACAAAGCAGATAGGACCATGAGATGGTGGGGTGGGTGAGGGGGGAAGCACCCTGGATTATGTTTGCCACACAGTGTGAGCAAAGAAAAAGTCCTTGGAGATCTTGGCACTGACCTTTAGATGCATTTCCAGTAAGAGATTTTCCCAGTTACAGTAACACAGAGTCATACACGTGCCACACGTCTACAAGGAAGCTGGCAAGCTGGGCAGCTGGGTCCAATCTGCCCATTTCACAGAGGAAACAGGACTCAGTGTAACTGGCAAAAGCCTCTTGGGGGACTGTCTTGCTGTCTGCCAGTGCAGCGGATTAGATGAGCCTTGCAGCTGAGAGAAATAAAACCGCATCCTCCTGTCACTGCAGATTGGAGAAACTACCATACAGATTTACGTAACATAACTGTTAGGATTAAAATAACTAAGATGTCTAAAGAAAAGAATAAAAATAAAAATAGAATGTCTAAAAGAGAGCACAGGAGAGGGCTCACTCAGTGGAGCATG
>NW_026647774.1:0-2000 GCF_950295315.1 Erinaceus europaeus
GCACCTGCTTTGGCCTGGGGCTCTGGCTCTGGTGGCTGGCCACCACCCCTCAGGTCAAGTTCAGCGTGGGGGTCATGGCTGCTGGTCAACTGGATGGGCGGTGTCCCCGTGGCCTAGCAACCACAGGAGCCCTTTGTGATGTCCTAGCCCCTGGCAATCTGTGCTGGCCACACTGGCACTGGGCAGCCCAACTGCCCTGCCACTAGGTCAGGCAACAGCGCCCAGACGCCTGGGCCCTGGCACAGAGGGACGGAAGGATAGGAAGACAGTGCTGACCGACGAGGGACCTCAGGGCTGGCAGCCAAGAGAAGACAGGTGGAGGTGCGCCCGGGATCCAGGGAGCCCAGGCCAGAGCTGCCTGCATGCCTGCCTGCCTTCCTGGATGTCTGTATGCTGCCTTTGTCCAGGTAGGTTTCTCAGGTCCCCTCCAATCCTGTCCTCTCCTGTCCTCTCCTGTCCTCACCATCCTCTCCCCTCTCCTCTCCTCCGCACTTTGCTTCTCTCCTTTGTCTGTCCTCTCTTCCAGGTGCCCTGCTCACCAGCTCCAGCACTTGTGATGGTTCTCCAGTGACAGCTGTTCGCAACCCCTTCCACCCCCTGCCTGCCCCTAATGTGACCCAGCTCACAGGGTCTCCGGCTCACCCCACCCAAACCCACACACCCCAACACATTCCCTGGTTCAGCCCCTCTGCCCTATTCAGCCAAACTGGGCCTTTGCAACCTACCTATGCATCGTTGTTTCTCCTCACCATTCAAGGAGAGATCTCCTTTTGTACTTAGCTTGGTTGACTGGTGGATGGATGGAGGGAAGGATGGATGGATGGATGAATGGATGGATAGATGTATGGGTGGATGGATGGATGGATGGACAGGTCAATGGATCGGTTTTGTAGAGGCAGAGTACCATATAGGGGTACTGGAGTCCGCTGGTGTCAGATCCTTAGTCAATGTCAAATGTAAAACATTAATTCATCAATAACAAAAATGAATAAGCACCAAAATAAAAAAAAAAATAAATAAATATAAAAACTGGGTTAAAAAATACATGGCGTCTTTGCCTTTCTGCATATGGAATGCTGTGAGGATCTTAACAAGGAAAGCATTGTCCTGAGTAGCCCATTTGAATTCGTGGAATATTTCCTTTTCCTTTTTCTTTTTTACTTTCTATTTTCTTGATTATTCACTGGAATAAATAGACAGGAATTGAGAGGGAAGGGAGGTAGAGAGAGTTTGAGACACAGAGAGAGTCACCTGCCACTTGGTTGACAGGTGGATGGATGGATGGTTGGATGGGTGGATGGATGTATGGACAGGTCAATGGATTGGTTTTGTAGAGGCAGAGTACCATCTAGGGGTCCTTGAGACCGCTGGTGTCAGAGCCCGAGTCTATGTCAAATGTAAAACATTAATTCATCAATAACAAAAATGAATAAGCACCTAAATAAATAAATAAATATTAAAACTAGTTAAAAAATACATGGCATCTTTGCCTTTCTGCATATGGTTATGGTATGCTGTGAGGATCTTAACAAGGAAAGCATTTTCCTGAGTAGCGCCATTGATGTAGTGGAATATTTCCTTTTCCTTTTTCTTTTTTTACTTTCTATTTTATTGATTATTTATTGGAATAAATAGACAGGAATTGAGAGGGAAGGGAGGGATAGAGAGTTTGAGACACAGAGAGAGTCACCTGCAGCACTCTGCACCACTTGTAAAGATTTCCCCTGGCAGGTGGGGACCAGGGTCTTGAAGCCCAGTCCCCCTGAATTGTAACATGAGTGCTTAAAAGGGTGTGGCACCACCTGGTACCCTTGATGGGACACTTTTTTAGCAATGAAAAGAAATTCTCATGGCAAGGTAATAAATAAATGAAGAAATAAATAAAAGTGCATTTACATTCACTCTGTGGAAACACACAGGGACATATACATCTCTGTTACCTTTATTACTTTTTCATTTATGGATTGATTGCCTCAAGGGGTTATTGCCTCAGCTCAGTG
>NW_026647775.1:0-70664 GCF_950295315.1 Erinaceus europaeus
CCACTCTCAATTTCTCTCTGTCCTATCCAACAACAATAGCAATAACAACAATAATAATAACGACAATGATAAACAATAAGGGCAACAAAAGGGAAAAAATAGCTTCCAGGAGCAGTGGATTTGTAGTGCAGACACTATGCCTCAGTGATCACCCTGGAGTCAAATATATATATTTTATAAATTTACAAATGTAAATGTAAATGTATAAATCACTGTATTTTTAAACCCAAGACCTTCTTCATCATCTTGCCCTGGGTACCAGATGCCAACAATTTATTATTTTTAAATATATTTAAGAGGTCAGGATATAGCTCATCCAATAGAACACACTATCATTTACAAAGACCTGGGTTCAAGCCCCTGGCCTCTACATGGGAGCACCAAGCAAAATGGGAGTTTCATGAGTGGTGAAGTAGTGCTGTGATGTCTCTCTACTCTCTGTCTCTCCCTTTACCACCACCTTGCCACCTAATTTAATTTAATTAATTAATTTTAAAAATATTTATTTATTCCCTTGTTTTATTGTTGTAGTATTGTTGTTGTTATTGGTGCCATCGTTGTTGGATAGGACAGAGAGAAATGGAGAGAGGAGGGGAAGACAGAGAAGGGGAGAGAAAGACAGACACCTGCAGACCTGCTTCACCGCCAGTGAAGGAACTCCCCTGAAGGTGGGGAGCCGGGGGCTCGACTAATTTTATTTTTTATTAGAGCACTGCTCAGCTCTGGCTTATGGTGGTGTGGGGGATTAAACCTGGGACCTTGGAGCCTCAGGCAGGACGGTCTTTTTGCATAATCATTATACTATCCCCTGCATCCTTTTTTTTTTTTTCTTCAAACATTGTCTCTGCACAGGAGTAAAGGAAAGTCCCTGCCCTAGCCTGATATGGTCAGAATGACTCAGGGGGCACTGTTCCAGTGGGAAACAAGCTAAACCTGCAACTAATTAAAGAAAGAGAGGCTTGAATCAAATACACAAATCTGTTCTAAGTTAGAAGCAATCTAAAATTTAAAGCAAGACTCCATCTGCTGACAGTAAAAGTGGTGGACTTTGTTTCTTGCTGTCTCTGAAGCTGCATTCTCTGGGATTACTGTTAGATGGGTTGGTTTAGAGACAGAGGTATCTGGACTCTCTTTGGTTGATTAATTTGTTAGAACTCACTCAATGATGACATTCTACCATTTTGGTCCCATCTAAGCACTTTTCTGGCTGAATTTGAGAATATATATTGGATTGCATTGGAACCCTCACAAACATTTAACTCAAGCAGCAATTTGGTGTTTAGAGGTGATTTTCAGGACCTGGGCAGTGGCACACCCAGTTAAACACACATATTACCAAGCATAAGAACCCTGGTTTGAGTCCCTGGCTGCCCACCTGCAGGGGATCCACTTCATGAGCAGCGAAGCAGGTCTGCAAATGTCTGTCTTTCTCCCTCCCTCTCCATCTCTCAGTCCACTCCCAATTTCTCTCTGTCCTATCCAATAAAATGGGGGAAAATGGCTGCCAGGAGCAGTGGATTTGTAGTGCCGGCACTGAGCCTCAGTGAGAACCTTGAGAGGCAAATAAAATAAAATAAAATAAATAAAATGAAATGAAATGAAAAAGAGAAGTGATTTTCAAAAAGAAAGAAGAGAATTCACAGTAGTAGACCTTGCATCCCAATCTAGTTCATAAGCCCACATTCATTTTAAAACAAGTTGAAAGCATTTTGCAAAATAATAGTAACTCAGGGGCCAGGTGGTGGTGCACCTGGTTGAAAGCATATGTTATAGTATACAAGGACCCAGGTTCAAGTCCCTGGCTCCCACCTGTAGGGGGAAAGCTTTGTAAGTGGTGAAACAATGCTGCAGATGTTTCTCTGTCTCTACCTTCCCCTTCCTTCTGGGTTTCTGGCTGTCTCTATCCAATAAACAGAGATAATAAAATACTTTTTAAAAAGCTACTCATAGAACACACATTGTATTCTGATCTCTTTTGTTCTAGTCTGCTCTTTTCATTTGTTGAAAAGATGCTATTAAAAGCCTAATACATTGAATTTATATCCACTGATGAGTTGTGAGCAACTTTGAAAAACAAAGGGTTAGAAAATATGACTTTGTGGTCTGGGAGGTGGTGCAGTGGATAAAACATCGGACTCTTAAGCATGAGGTCCTGAGCTCAATCCCTGGCAGCACATATACCAGAGTGGTGTCTGGTTCTTTCTCTCTCTCCTCCTATCTTTCTCATTAATAAATAAATAAAAATCTTAAAAAAATATATGACTTTCTTTTAGTTACCAGTATAGTGGAATAATAGACAAAATTATAAACTGGAAAAGTCTTTAAATATATTTTATTAATTTATTATTTATTGGATAAAAACAGAAAAATTATAAGGATCTGGTCCCCCGGTCCCCCACCTGCAGGGGAGTCACTTCACAGGCGGTGAAGCAGGTCTGCTAGTGTCTCTTTCTCTCCCCCACCCCCGTCTTCCCTTCCTCTCTCCATTTCTCTCTGTCTTATCTAACAATGATGGCATTAGTAATAACAACAACAACAACAAAACAGCAAGGGCAACAAAAAAAGGAAAAATAAATTTTAAAAAAGAAAGAAACAGAAATCAAGATGAAGTGGGGACACACACACATACACACACACCTGCAGCACTGCTTCACTACTCGTGAAGTTTCCCACTGGTGGGTAGAGAACCAGAGACTTGAACCTGGATCCTTGTGCATTATAGCATGCACAGTCAACCAGGTGCACCACCATCTGGCACTCAGAAAACAATTTTTAATCTCGTGTGTGTGTGTGTGTGTGTGTGTGTATGAGAGACAAAAAGAGAGTGAGAACAATTTTTTTTTTTTTTTTTTTTTTTGCTATTAATGCTATTTTACTTGTTTAGTGCCAGGGTTGAACCTGGGGCCTCATGCAGGCAAAGCATATACTCTACCACTGGGCCACCTCCTCAACCTCTATACTGGAAAACATTTGCCGATATTTAACAATATCTGATTTGAAGTAGAGGGTGTTTGTTCTACCACACATTGTTTACTCTTTACCAATTTCAGTAGTTTTTTTTTTTTTTTTAAGATTTTATTTATTCATTAATGAGAAAGATAGGAGGAGGGAGAGAAAGAACCAGACATCATTCTGGTACATGTGCTGCCGGGGACTGAATTCAGGACCCCATGCTTGAGAGTCCGATGCTTTATCCACTGTGCCACCTCCTGGACTACAGTAGTTAGCTCTTTACAGACATTTTCTCTCATCTTCCCAACAACCTTGTAGTTCAAGGTACTATTTATTACTCTTGTGAAGGGAGAATCCCTACCCCCACACACCCCCTACCTCATCCCCATCCTCACAGAGGATTGCAAGATGTGCAAGGCTTCAAAGGGGTAATAAAGCAAGCAAAGCCATCCACTTGTTGAAGTAAATAAGACTTCTGTGAACCACAGAGTTTATTGTTCTGAACATGGAGAATGGCTGTGGCAGACAGAGAGAGAGAGAGGGAGAGGGAGAAGGAGAGGGAGAGGGAGAGGGAGAGGGAGAGGGAGAGGGAGAGGGAGAGGGAGAGGGAGAGGGAGAGGGAGAGGGAGAGGGAGAGAGAGAGAGAGAGAGAGAGAGAGAGAGAGAGAGAGAGAGATTTCCCTGGCTCTACACAATGGGCCAAAACAGAAGCAATATGCAAAATGGGTTTGTTATAGCCAAGGAATCCAAGGTCAAGGGCTCAGCCGCTTTTGCTGAGTGGTCAACAAGCAAACCAGTGTTACATGTGAGAAGGCTGGCTGGCTGGCAAGATGTGGTCACCTGCTGAGGATGGGAAGATTTTTGTGGGCTAGCATTCTCTAATGGCCTTAGGGCCCAGGGTAGATAACCTCTCCCAACAACCACCCCTCCTCCCAATTTGTACTTGAAGTATTGAAGCTGAGGGACATAATTTTCCTAAATTCACACAAATAATGTGATGAGACATAATCTGAATGAGGCTGCTTCATTTGGATGCTAATGCTCTTTCACGCTAGTACACGGGCTGCTGTTGATCTTAAATTCAGTCTGGTGCTTAGTCACCCAGGATATACCTAAAGATACTGAGGGGCACTATGTCTATTTTTGAAACTATTTTTTATTTCATTGATTTATTAGAATAAGTACTAATAACCTTATCACTCTTATGTCTGTTGCTTCAAATGTGTTCTATTTATTTGTAAAACTTATCTTGATTTCTTATTCTCCCTTCTCATTAAAATATTTTATTTTATTAATCATTTATTTATTAACAAAACACAGTGAAAAAGAGCCAGAGCATCACTCTGGTATGTGCAATGCCAGGGATCGAACTCAAAACTTCATAGCTAAGCAACAAATGCTTTATCCACTGTGCCAACTCCCAGACAGCATGTCTCTCTGTCTCTCTCAAGATTTAATTTATTAATGAGATAGACAGGAGGAGGGAGAAAAAGAACCAGCCATCACTCTGGTACATACGCTGTCAGGGTTTGAACTCAGGACCTCATGCTTGAGAGCCCAGTGCTTTATCCACTGCACCACCTTCTGGACCTTTCTCCTTTCTTCCTTCCTCCCTTCTAATGAAAACATTTATTTATTTATTTATCTATCTATTTATTTATTTATTTATCTATTTCTAGAACACTACTCAGCTCTGATGGTACAGGGGACAATGGGACTTGGAGCCTCAGGCATCAAAATCTTCTGCATAAACATTATGATATTTCCCACTACCTTTCCCCTTTTCAATTTTTCCCCCTGGCTAGTCTAGCTTGGTTTTCCTTAAACACTATAGAATAGCTTGTTTCTCCCTTTGAAAAATCCAGTAGCAATTTCACTGAGATTGTCTTAAATGTATAAGGTATTTAGGGAGAATTAACATTTTTATCAGCTGACATTTTATAATTTTTTAAGCCAATAAGGTAGCAGTCATCTTTAATGCACACCTGTTCTTCCTCCTTTTTTTCTGAGCTGTCAGCAATATATACCAGAAATGGACTACTTTGTCCCCACTGCTGCCCCCCCCCCAAGATGAGCTGTCTTTATATGACACCCACAGTTCTGTGCTGGCCTCCTAACTACCCTCCCACTCTTGCTTTAGTGTATTCTCAACACAGGAGGCATAATAAATTACTCAAAAGGCAAATGCAAGTCAAGAGGAAAATGACATACTGCTTCATGTGTCTGAAAAGGGCACATATGAAAACGACTAGAACAACAAAAATAACAACACTGTTTATGGGAATGTAAACTGATCCAGCCCCTATGGGAAATAGTATAATTTCTCAAAATACAAGACATGATCTACCATATGATCCAGCAACCTCTCACCTATTCCAAGAACAGAGAGACTGTATTTAATTTTTAAATCTGTATGACTTTGATAAAATAGTAACCTTGTCAAAAATTACACACACACACAGAGAGAGAGAGAGAGAGAGAGAGACAGAGAGAGAGAGGAACTAGAAGACATAGGTAACAGAGATGGCTTTTGTCAGCACATGGAGGGAGTGGGAGCTTTTTTTTTTTTTTTAACAGCTGGATGGACATTCTTGTAATCTGACTCCATGATTTCTCAGTTATCACTAGAACTTTAAACAAAGCAGCTAATGTTGGTCATTTAAACATTGTTACTCTGAGCAAACCCAGAAGGGAACTAAGGTTAATGTGGTCAGCAAACCCACAACATCTAGATTTATCTTCAGAGAAATAAAGCAGAACAAACAGGCAAAGGCTTCAAAAGTTTGAATTCTTTTCATGTTCATGTTTTTGAAAATTATGCTATTGCCTATCTAATGCATTTTAAAAATATATCTTATTAGTTTTATTTTAATGAGACATTAACTAGAACACTGCTCAGCTCTAGCTTATAGTGAGTGGTACAGGGGACTGAACTTGGGTCTTTGGAGATTCAGGCCTGAAAATCTTTTTTTATAATTATTTTAAAATTTTTTATTTATAAAATGAAAATATTGACAAGACCACAGGATAACAGGGGTACAATTCCACACAATTACCACCACCTATCCCATCTCCTCCCTTGAAAGCTTTCCTATTCTTTATGTATGGGCCCAGGATCATTATGGGGTGTCGAAAGCGGAAGGTCTGGCTTCTGTAATTGCTTCCCTGCTGAACATGGGCTTTGTCAGGCTGATCCATACTCCCAGCCTGTTTCTCTCCTCCCCCAGTGGGGCAGGGATCTGGGGAGGCAGGATTGCAGGACACATTGGTGGGATTGTCTGCCCAGGAAAGTCAGTTTGGCATCATGATAACATCTGGAACCTGGTGGCTGAAAAAAAGTTAAGATACAAAGCAGAACAAATTGTTGACTAATCATGAACCTAAAGGCAGGAATATTGCAGATGGAGATTTGGGGTCTCCGTTTTGGAAAAAGCTTGTAGGTCTATTTTAGGTATATTCCAAGGGGCCCATGACTTATCTAGTTTTTGCCTGAGCCTGACATCTAATATGCAGGTGGACCCAAGTTATTGTCTGGGGAGATGGTATCATAGTTGGAAAAAAGGACTAGAAAGCTGCATCAGGGAAGAGAGTAGCTCCCAAATATGGGGAAAGTATACATTGTTCACTATAAACCCCATTGATTTGATCTGGGGCCCATATTCAGCACAGGAGCCTGTGTAACTGAGCTCACATTCTGTGGTCATGGCTGGGAACATTCCAGGCTGCATTAATTTCAGGACCCATCTTCCTCAAGTAGTAGGTAGAATATATTGTTCAACTCTCCTTCAGAGAATGGAACAGTCCCTACCACTGTTGATCCACACTGAGGACAAGGTCCTCTAGGGGCCCACAAAGGGGTCCATTATGTTACTCTTGATGGAGATGACGAGAGGGATCTGTTAGAGGTCTATGCCCATCATGTCTGTGTGGGAATCCCAGGACTCCCTGAGTATGGCCCCAGGTGATGGTCTTGAGGTCTGAAATTCTTTTTGTATGACGATTATGCTACTTCCTTCACCTGCGTTTTTTTTTTTTTTTTTAAAAGGTATGATGTTAAGGATATAAAACATAATGAAAAGAATGTAGAAAGTCATAGAGTGTTTGCTGAAGCCAGATTAACTATTGTTTAGGATACAAGGGCTCTAACCCTGTATGCTTCTTCACAGATAAGGTAAGCAGTGAATCGGAATACCCAGTGCCTCTTTGAAAATAAATATTCAGGGAGTAGGGGTAGATAACAAAATGGTTATGCAAACAGACTCTCTTGCTTGAGGCTCCAAAGTTCCAGGTTCAATCCCCCACACCACTATAAACCAGAGATAAGCAGCGCTCTGGTTAAAAAAAAAAAAAAAATTCAGTTTCACCTCATGCTTTTTGTGTGATGGCAGCAGGAAAGGCAGGCTTATCCTCATAAAACTCTACCTTCCTAAATGAGAACATTCATTCTTCCTAACATCATCATAATAAAAATTCCTGGTTCATCTATTTAATCATCAAACAAAATGTTTTCACCTGCCTTTTTTTCCTATGGCATTTCCTCCCCTCCCTTCATCTATTATTCTTGATAGGACAGAGAGAAATTGAGAAGGGGAAGGGAGACAGAAAGGGAGAGAGACATCTGCAGACTGGCTTCACCATTCGTGAAGCACTCCCCTGCAGGTGGGGAGTGGGGACTTGAATCGGGGTCCTTGAGCATGATAACATGTATACTTAACTGGGTGCACTACCTCCCCATTCCCTCTTCCTTTACCTTTTCTTTTTCTTTTTGTATTTTTTTTATTTTCCCTTTTGTTTCTCTTTTTTTTTTTATTGTTGTAGTTATTATGTTGTCGTTGTTGATGTCATTGTTAGGACAGAGAGAAATGGAGAGAGGAGAGGAAGACAGAGAGGGGGAGAGAAAGATAGACACCTGCAGACCTGCTTCACCACTTGTGAAGCGACTCCCCTGCAGGTGGGGAGCTGGGGACTTGAACCGGGATTCTTAGGCCAGTCCTTGTGCTTTGTGCCAAGTGAGCTTAACCCACTGCGCTACTGCTTGACTCTTTTAAAAAATATATTTATTTATACCCTTTTGTTGTCCTTGTTTTATTGTTGTAGTTAGTATTGATGGCATTGTTTTTGGATAGGACAGAGAGAAATGGAGAGAGGAGGGGAAGACAGAGAGAAGGAGAGACCTGCTTGTGAAACGATTCCCCTGCAGGTGGGGAGGGGGGCGAGGGTGGGGGGGAAGCTCTTCTTCTAGCGTTTGCCCTTCTTCCGTAGCCAGTCAACAGCGTCAGGTTGAGCCTGATGTAAAGTTTCAAGACCTCCTTTGAATCTGGAGAGGTGGCAGTCGTTGACTATGTGGGTCATTGTCTGTAGCCGCAGGGGCAGTTTGGGTCGTCTCTGGCTCCCCAGCGACGGAACATAGCAGCGCACTGGCCATGGCCTGTTCGATAACGATTGAGGAGGGCCCAATCATAACGTGCTAGGTCAAAGCTGGGTTGACGCTTGCAGGGGTCTGTGATGAGGTGTTTGTTCTTTACCTCAGCTGACTGCCAACTCTGTTTCCAAGAGACTGGAACAGAGAAGTTCAGTGTAGGCATAGGGGACCAGATTGGGTGACGAGACGTCAAGCGTTGGACAGGGTGGGCGAAGATATCCGCGTATATTGGCAGGTCCGGTCGAGCGTAGACGTGGGAAATGAACTTAGATGATGCCGCATCCCGATGAATATCTGGCGGGGCGATGTTGCTAAGAACTGGCAGCCATGGAACCGGGTTGGAATGGATGATTCCAGAAATGATCCTCATGGAGGAATATAATTTGGAATCGACCAAGTGGACATGGGGGCTACGGAACCATACTGGGGCACAGTATTCTGCAGTGGAATAGCATAATGCCAGAGATGATGATCGTAGTGTGGAAGTGCTCGCGCCCCATGAGGAGCTGGCCAGTCTTGCAATGATGTTATTCCTCGCGCCCACCTTTGCTGCAGTTTTTATGAGATGTTTGTGAAATGACAGGGTGCGATCGAGAGTAACGCCAAGATAGACTGGCTGGGCTTCATGCCGGATTCTCGTATCGCCAAGCTGCACATTAAGCTCATGCGAGGCCGAGGCATGGTGTAGATGGAAAACAGATGATACCGTTTTTTGCAGAGCTAGGGATTAGTCGCCATTTTTTACAGTAATCAGATATCAGAGACAAACGGGATCCTTATGCTGGTCCTTGCCCTTTGTGACATCTGTGCTTAACCTGCTGTACTACTGCCAGACTCCTTCCTCTTCCTTTTTCTACGTTGCATTCTCTTGTTAATGAAAGGAGAAATAATTGAGTCTAGAGATGACTTTTTTAAAATATCAAGAATATGACCTGGGAGGTGGCACAATGGATAAAGTGTTGGACTCTTTGATCCTCAGTGTCACATGTACCAGAGTTGGGCTTTGGTTCTCTCTCTCCTTATTGTAAACAAATGAAAGAATCTTAAATATGTTTTAAGTGGAAGTTACAAAAGGAACTACTCTAACTCCAGGGCACTGCAGAGAAACTCAGAAGAACACTTAAAACTTTCTTAGTTTTAAGTTGGCAGGAACAAATCAGGAGAGAAGAGTAGGGGTGGGGATGCTCTCTTCTTATTTCCACCATCAGCCTATTATGACAATTAAGAAAGGAAACTCATGAGGAAAATGATTCGTTTTCTAGAAACCATGGAATCTGAATGAATTCTGGATTTCTAACAGTAAGCCATTAAAGCAATTAAAATTATTTATTTATTTGGGCACTGCCACTTCCAAGCTCTTTTCAGACCCTCCCCAAAGTCAACTTTGTCAGGCAGTGCATGAAGTCATTGAAAGACTGGATTCTTTTGAATTGAGAGACAAATGGAGAGGGAGATAAAGGGAGAGACAGAGATACCTGCAGCCCTGCTTCACTACTTGTGAAACTTTTCTCTTGCAGGTGGGGACTAGGGCTTTGAACCTGAGTCCTTGTGCATTGTAACATGTATGCTCAACTAGGTGCACCACCACCTGGCCTCCAAAAAGAAATCTCCATATAGGATTTGTTATGTTCTAATTAATGCATCACAAACTTTTCCACTACTTTAAATTTTATGTAACACTTGCATATACACACCTAAATCACACACACACACACACACACACACACACACATTTTCACAATATGTAGTGTATATTAGTATTTTCTGTCTTCTTGTATTATAATGTAAAAATAAAGTAAAGTAAAATTGCTGGTGAATAAGTCCAGTGCCCCCACTGGTGGACCACTAACTGCAGCCTGGAAACCACATCAATCATATATTATATTACTTCCTTGGTTTAGCACAGTTGAAAACAATGACATTCAAAATCACAGATTGCCAGATAATGCTTCTTGACCCATTTTTAGTTTGTGGAATAATCAATGTCAAAACTAAACCAAACCAAACCAAACCATCTGTTATTACTTGGTAGGATTCTTACATTTACTAAAAAAAAAATTAAGCTTACATAGACAGCCTTCTGGAGACACAGGCTGAACTCTTGTCTTAAGTGTTTATTTCTGAAATATGGTCCAGGATGAGCACATGTGCACCATCAAACTGAGCAATGTTAAAGCCTGAATCAGCCAAGTGATTGAAAATATTGATGCCTGGGAAGAAATGATACAGAATGACTGAGACGTTAATGGTACCACTGAAGAGAGAAAAGTCCCAAAGGCTCATTCAGTACTGATTTCACTTCGCAGAACATTTATTCACCGCAGATTTGTCAAAGTACATTAGCACTATCAAGTCTTGTCATTTTAATCTTCATTATTTTTCACTTGATGTTCCATTTGGTTCTTATCCAGACTTATTTTTGGAATTTTTAATTTGTTAATCAATTTTCTCAGAAGTCCTTCCTTCAGAGTCTGTGTAAGATCTGTGTGTCCTGAGGCTCACACTTGCCTCTTTCACTTTCAGCAGGCTTTTTTTTTTAATTAATTTTTTTATTTTATTGGGGAATTAATGTTTTACATTCAACAGTAAGTACAATAGTTTGTACATGCATAAAATTCCCCAGATTCCCAAATAACAATACAACCCCCACTAGGTCCTCTGAATCCTTCTTGGACCTGTATTCTCCCCACCCATTCACCCCAGTCTTTTACTTTGGTGAGATATGCCAATTCTATTTTAGGTTCTACTTGTGTTTTCTTTTCTGATCTTGTTTTTCAACTTCTGCCTGAGAGTGAGATCATCCCATATTCATCCTTCTGTTTCTGACTTATTTCACTCAACATGATTTTTTCAAGGTCCATCCAAGATCGGCTGAAAACGGTGAAGTCACCATTTTTTACAGCTGAGTAGTATTCCATTGTGTATATATACCACAACTTGCTCAGCTACTCATCTGTTGTTGGACACCTGGGTTGCTTCCAGGTTTTGGCTATTACAAATTGTGCTGCCAAGAACATATGTGTACACAGATCTTTTTGGATGGATATGTTGTGTTCCTTAGGATATATCCCCAGGAGGGGAATTGCAGGATCATAGGGTAGGTCCATTTTTAGCCTTCTGAGAGTTCTCCAAACTGTTCTCCACAGAGGTTGGACCAATTGACATTCCCACCAGCAGTGTAGGAGGGTTCCTTTGACCCCACACCCTCTCCAGAATTTGCTGCTGTTACCTTTTCTGATGTATGACATTCTCACAGGAGTGAAGTGGTATCTCGTTGTTGTCTTTATTTGCATTTCTCTGACAATCAGAGACTTGGAGCATTTTTTCATGTGTTTCTCAACCTTTTGGATCTCTTCTGTGGTGAATATTCTGTCCAAGTCCTCCCCCCATTTTTGGATGGGGTTATTTGTTGTCTTGTTGAGTTTGGCAAGCTCTTTATATATGTTGGTTATTAACCTCTTGTCTGATGTATGGCATGTAAAGATCTTCTCCCATTCTGTGAGGGGTCTCTTGGTTTGGGTAGTGGTTTCTTTTGCTGTGAAGAAGCTTTTCAATTTGATGTAGTCCCATAGGTTTATACTTAGTCTTCTTTGTAATCGGATTCGTTTCACTGAAGATGTCTTTGAAATTTATGCAGAAAAGAGTTCTGCCAATATTTTCTTCTAAGTATCTTGATAGTTTCTGGTCTAACATCTAAGTCCTTGATCCACCTGGAATTTACTTTTGTATTTGGTGAACTACAGTGGTTCAGTTTCATTCTTCTGCATGTTTCAACCCATTTTTTCCAACACCATTTGTTGAAGAGACTCTGCTTTCCCCATTTATTAGTCTGAGCTCCTTTGTCAAAGATTAGATGTCCATAGGTGTGTCAGCAGACTTTTGATGCTTTTACTTCTGTACTTTGGTTGAGTGGAAGAACACACCCCCCACACTCTCTCTTGAAAGGTTTTTTAGAGGGTGGATTGAAGTGCTTCTTATAGAGCAAACCTGTGGTCATTTCTACCAGTGGTCTAGAGAGGGTCTAGCCTATTGGGTTCTATTTCAAACAAAATTTCTGGTTATTTTTTAATTTAATTTTAATTCTCCCATATGGAGGTGTTTTGGGCTGAAAAACAAATGAAAGGTGATTTATTACAAGTTGTCAGAAAAGTACAGATGTAGTCCCATTTTTACCCTTTCATCCAGAACAGGAGCTGAAGAGTTTCTCCTTCCTCAGTTAATCCCATTATAGGATATGAATGTATTTTATGCATGTGGTGTGTACGTATACATACACACACACTCTTACCTTGGGCAAATTCTGGACTTCAGCTTGGCTTTGGAACTCTTGAAGTTGTAAAAACAGTAGCTGCCCTAAACTACTAGATACCAATTTTCATTTTTCTCTCCTCTTCTTCCTTTTTCTTTCATATTTAAAAATACTTTACTGGGGTTTACAGTACAATTGTTGTCTTTTATTTTTTTATTATCTTCATTTATTTATTGGATAGACAGCCAAAAATTTGAGAGGAGGTAGAAAGACAGAGACACCTGCAGCCCTGCTTCACTACCACTTGTAAAGCTTTCCCCCTGCAGGTGGGGACCAGAGGCTCAAATCTGGGTCCTTATGCACTGTAATGTGTGCAGTCAACCAGGTGCGCCAACACCCAGCTCCATCATTTAATTTCTTAGATTCTGGATATTCTGTACTTTTTAGTCGTGTGTGTGTGTGTGTGTGTGTGTGTGTGTGTCTTTCGAACAGAGGACACTCTAATTCAGCTCTGGCTTACTGTGGTGCCAAGATTGAATGTGGGACCTCTGATTCCCAGGCAAGAAAGTCTAGTACATAAATAACTCTGAGTATAACTGCAGCCTGGGAGGTAGCACTGAGGGTAGAGTGCCTGCCTTTAATTGCCAAAGAGTAATGTTCTGGTTCTATCATAACGTGCTGGGGAGATTACATAATGGTTTTGTAAATAGATTTTCATGCCTGAGGCACCTAAGGTCCCAGGTTCAATCCCCAGCACTACCATGAGCCAGCACTGAGCAGTGCTCTGGTAACAAAACAAAACAAAACAAACAAAACCCCCCCAAAAACCTGTGCTACTTCCCCAGTCCTAAAAACATTTTAAATCTGACATACTGAACAGTTTCCAGTAAGAAGGGATATTTTGCACCATAAAGTTATGTAGATTTTTATTATAAAGTGAACAGTTTTCTCTTGAGCAATGTGAAATAAAACATGCACACAGATCATTGTGTGTAATTCAGATTTTATTGCTTAATAATGACATCAGTCCATACAATTTTAAGTAAACAGACTTTTAGAAAATATACTGGGATGATGGCAATATTGATGACAATATTCAAGTGTTTTCACATAAGGTTGTAAGAGGCACCACTGCCACCATCACCCCCCAAGTTTGTACATTTCATATAAAAAGAATAAAAATAGTTCATTGGCATTTAACTAGCATCATTCTTTGTAATTGTGAACCATGATAAGCCTGAATAATTTCAGCATCTCCAAAGCAAAATAAAGTATTTTCTTCCACTAGCAGATGTAGCAGTTTCAGTTTCTTCTAAAGAAAGTTAAACAAATCAACACAACAAACACTACACACTCAACCCCCAGACGTGGCATATTCCAGTGGTCACAGACTTTCATGTTTCCCTCTATCATATTCATTCAAGAAATTAAGCGTGACATAGCTTTTGGGAACGTCATTAAAATGTTCTTAGGAGATTTACTTTATGATTCAAATGACTTAGCTGAAGCCAGTGTTAAAGTGGCTCTTATGCTAAGGAAATTTCCTTAATAGCTATTTAAGCTCTCTGACCACAGCTACAGTGGTATCACCTGAAGCACCAATAATCTTCCAGAGACGACAGAAAGATTTACAAGCATGCTGTAAGCTGGGGAGTAATACGGAATCACTCAGCATTACCGGAAATCACACACCAACATCAGTAACTTCCTAGTAAAATAACACTAACTTTTCCTCTATTATCAAGTCAAGCATGTACTACAGCTTTTGGCATACTTCTATGTCTGTTATTACAAAGATCTCAAATTGAGAAATACATTTAGAGAATAGAACAGACACGCTGAAAAGAAACGAAGACTTAAGATGTGGTTTTTAAAGCATTAAGAAGACCTTGGTTACCAACAATGGAAAAATACACAATAGCAGATAAATAGGAATTTATTAAAACTACTGTCTCCAATGATACAACAATGACATATTAAGGCATCTTCCCCCCCCCCATCTTGGTATGTGCAGCAAAATAGATGTTTTAAATAGGAACTGGCATTTCTGCCCCAGTGATCTCTAATGTATTTGGCAGATTTGCTTTTATACTCTTAGTCCACAAAGCACTGAAAAGGCTCATGACCAAAGGTCATGAGCCAAACCAAAGCATCAAACAGGTACTCATTTATATAAGAGAAGCAGTTCACCTTGAAGAATAAAAAGGAACTACAGAGAAAGTTAGTTATAAAGTTCAAATGCTAGTATTCAAATTTGAGGTTTCAGTAATTAAAAGGAAGAAGGGATGAAAACTTTATTGGGATGAAAGTTTGGAAAGGGCTTCATACTCCTTTAAAAAATATCACATCCACTAGAGTAAGGTCATATAAATTAACCATGATTATTTTTTATTTCCTTCTTCTGTCCACTTACACTATCCAACGGGGTGCATACAGTATGCTAACAACATTTTCACCTTTTATGAAGGCAAGTTTGTGAAAATCAGTTAGTACAACCAGATCTCATCGTGACTTTTTAGCTTACAACAATTTTTTTACATAAGAAACATATAAAAAGCTATTTTATTTATTTTTTATAAAAAGCCACCTCAATACCAGAAAGAGTAATGAAAGATTTTGAACCCAGTTTACTTTTCCAAGGATGATCTTCTCTCATCTCAAACTCCAAGTGCTATTTATTCATCATCCTTGGAGCCAGTCTTGCTCAGCTGTAAAAAGAGATGGAGACAAATATTCAAATGAAAGCCACCATGGTATTTGATGTTTCCCTCCCACTTGGTGCCCAAATTTATAGTTAATAAAATAGGCAACAAGGTTCAACTAACATACCATCTACAGCTTTTACTGGATGTAATTAATTTTCAACTTCAGACCCAGTTACTTCAATAAGGATACTTTACCAAAATTATCTTCACAGAGCAAGAAGCAGGGGGAAAAAAAATCCCTGCCTTCCCAAGATATAAATGGAAGCTTCGGCCTATGGTGGTATAGGGGAATTGAACCTGGGACTTGGGAGCTTCAGGCATGGAAATCTTTTTGCATAACAACTATCCTATCTCTTCCATCCAAACAATAAATCCTTATTTTTTTTTTTTCTTCTCCCTGTTAGGGGCCTGGGAGGCGGTGGTTTAAACCAGACCTATATGGCAATAACTTTTTACAAAAATATTTCCTCCCATCTTGCAAGATTATTCAAATTTCACTTTCATTTATAGTTTGAAATTCCAATTTATATTTATGGGGACTCTCTTAAAAACATAAAAAAATCTGGAACTAGAAAAGGAAGAGCACTATAGGTTAATTTGATCATTTCCTTTTTGACGTACCTAGGACAACACTAAGTCCACATCAGAGAAGGGGTCTGAGTGAATGGGAGAATGCCAGAGAGGGTTCACCCATATAGACATCTTGTACTTCTTATTAGTCTTGTCCAAAAAGTTCAAAGTGAAAAGCAGTCAATCTTAAGCATCAAAACCAGAAAATTGTTCTTACAATGATGGGGAGCTATATCTAGGGCCTGTCATAAAAAGTAATTTCTAGGAATCAGGTGGTAGCGCAATGGGTTTAGCACAGGCGGTGCTAAGCGCAAGGACAGGTGTAAGGATCCTGGTTCGAGACTCCGGCTCCCCACCCGCAGGGGTCTGTCTTTCTCTCCCCCTCTCTGTCTTCCCCTTCTCTCTCCACTTCTGTCTGTCCTATCCAACAACAACAACATCAATAACAACAATAACCACAGCAATAAAACAATAAGGGCAACAAAAGGGAATAAATAAAATAAATATTTTAAAAAAAACTTTAAAAAAATAAATAATTTCTACCAAGTGACCAAAGTACTTCTTTCCATGATTTATTTCTTCAGTTTCTCTTTTAGAATCAGTTTGCTCTGACCGTTCTTAAGAATCAGTTAACAAGCAAATAAAACCCAGGAAATCTAAAACTAAGGGTGTAAACAAGAATGCGAAGGATATGCCACATATACTTACATGCTGAAGGTAGAGAAAAAAAGTCAGACATTCCAGGAAAATCCACAGGTGAAAAGGGAGAAAATGAGAAACAAAGACCATTACTTGCTAGCAATAATTATAGCAATTTACTGAAAACTAGAATATAAATATTACATACTTTTACCACATCAACCCAGTTCCATCCTCTGGGAAGTTCACCTTTGTGATCTGGAAGACAAAAAGAGTAATTTTACTTCTAAGACCAATCAGAAATTTAAAAATTTATGCTCTAGCAGACAGGTCCTATGTACAACCCAATACAATACATAAAAATTTAAGTCACATAATTTTAAGTTGGAAAAAAACAAGTTTGTCAGCATTGTGAATTGCAAGCATTGCTCTCCTAGGTATATTTGCTAAGGATGAAACCCAGTTATCAAGGAAAACAGAATGGTGAATTGTTAATGCCAGGAAGAAAAGCTAATTAATGTACTAATTTCACACACTTGTACAACTCTATTACTTTCCTTAAGGTCTCTATTTATTTAAATAATTTAAACTATTTTACTACTTCACAGTTAGTGTTTCAGTAAGAGCTAGGCTCAAGACAAGAGATTTTATAAATGAAGATTTGGCTTTACAATTTAAGGAGGCCTTTGTCCACCAGAGCTGAGCAGTGCTCTGTGGGGCGGGGGTGGGGAGGGGGAGGAGGTAAAAAGTGGAGGAGAAAGCATATGGTTATACAAAGAGATTCTCCTGGCTAAGGTGTCCCAGGTTCAGGTTCAAGTCCCCATACTACCATAAGTCAGAAATGAGCAGTGCTCAGGTAAGAACAAAAAACAAAACAAAACAAAAAAAGCTTTAGTTTAACAGTGATGCTTGAAAAGAAGCTCAATCTTTATTATTATTTTTTAAAAATTTATTTTTGGGTGAGGGAGACTGCATAATAATTATGCAAACAGACTCTCCTGCCTGAGGCTTCTAGGTCCCCTGTGCCACCATAAGTCAGAATTGAGCAGTGCACCAGTTTAAAAAAAAAAAAAATTAAATATCCTCCCTGTAGGTGGGGACTAGGGTATGAACCTGGGTTTTCATGCACTGCAATCTGTGTGCTCAGCCAAGTGTGCACTGCTTACTCCCAATAAGCTAAATCTTATAAAATACTTTATAGTGTGATTTCATTCTTGTAACAGGATAATCAAACATAAAGAACAGGTTTTTTTGGTTTTTTTAAAAAATTTATTTCCCAGATCACTTCTCAGCACTGGCTTATGGTGTTGTGAAGGGAATGAACCTGGGACTTTGGAGACTCAGGCATAAGGTCTCTGCATAACCATTATGCTATCTCCCATTATGTTACTGTAAAGATTGGTTTAAATAAACAACCTAAAATGTTTATTTAAAACATTTCCTTAAATTTAATGTATGATTGCCTAAGGCTTCGAGGTCCCAGGTTCAAGCCCCTGTCCCACCATAAGCCAGAACTGAGTAGTACATTGGTAGAGTAGAAAGTACTAAAGGGGGAGGAGTCGGATGGTAGTGTAGTGGGTTAAATGTACGTGGCGCAAAGCACAAGGACCGGGATAAGGATCCTGGTTCAAGCCCCCGGTTCTCCACCTGCAGGGAGTTGCTTCACAGGTGGTGAAGCAGGTCACAGGTGTCTATCTTTCTCTCCACCTGTCTTTCCCATCTGTCTCCATTTCTCTGTCCTACCCAACAACGACAACATCAACAATAATAACTACAATAATAAAACAACAAGGGCAACAAAAGGGAATAAATAAATATTAAAAAAAAAAAAAAGTAAGTACTAAAGGCTCTGCCCAACAAATGTTCAAAATCCAAGCTTCCATATGTCTCCATGGCTTGACTTTTCAATGATCACTTTCCATTCAAAGGATTCCAAAGACCAAATGAAGACAGAATTCTTTTGGCTATCAGCCAAGAGTCCTTAGTTCTCTCAACCAAGGTTTCCAGTGAATATGGAATTCATTTTTCAGATTACTCTGAAGGATTGAAAAGTTTCTTTCACATCGCATCGCCATGCTCCCTACTCTTCATCCTCCTTTCATGGTACTCTTTCTTCAAACATTTTTCTCATCTTCTAATCAAGATCATTGCAATGACCAAAAAATTTCAGAATATTGTGATTTTTGTGACATTCCTTAAGCAAGTTAATCAAGACATTGCAATCTTCAGTGCGCAAGTGTGGAGATAAGTCAGGATGCATCTTTAGGAGAAGGTGATGAGGCACAGCAGAACAACCTGGTTATGTACACACACTACAGTGAACATGGACCCAGGTTCAAGCCCCTGGTCTCCACCTGACTTGTGGCTGTACCTGGAGGCCTGAGGCAGGACTCACCCTCCACGACTGTGACTCTGAAGCCCGAGTCCTGGGCAGCGCCGGGGGACTTGCGCGCGGTGCGCCAGTATTTACCTTTTAAACCTACATATATTCATCACGTACTCATATTACACTAAAAATCTACCAACTTACCTCTGTTAAAAAAGAAAAAATATGGGGACAGGAGGTGGAGTGCATGTTACAATGCTCAGGAACCCTGGTTTGAGCCCCTAGTCCCCACCTGCAGGGGAAAAGCTTTGGGAGTGGTAAAACAGTGCTTTAGTTGTCTCTCTCTGTCTCTTTTCCTCTGTATCACTCCTTTCCCTCTCAATTTCTGGCTGTGTCTCTTCAATAAATAAATAAAGATTAAAAAAGAGAGAGAATGTTTGATTTATTAAAAAAAAAAAGAAAGAAAGAAAGAAAAGAAAAACACAAACCTGTTTTATCTGCCAGCTTACGTTTCTGGGCTTTTGAAAGTTGCTCTTTTTTGTCTTTTTTCTTACTTGATGGGGCTGTACTAGGAGTGTCAACAGAGATGATATTGCTTATAGATATCTAGGGAAAAAAACAAAACAAAGCTTAGATTCATGCCTCAAAATTCATTGTATTATGCAAAATATAACTTTTCTGAAATGAGCTGATAATTTCCAGATTTATGAAGAGAATACCCTCTTCTGTGATTATTAATTTATCAAAGCAAGATATTACTGGCTTCCCTCTTATGAAAATTCAGTGGTATAGGGTTCAGCTAGAGTCTCTAGGGCTGTGCTTCTTGTCAGGGGAACATTTCACAGTCAATGAGCTCTGCTGTCTCTCCTGTGTGTGTGTGTGTGTGTGTAGAGGACATAATAACACTCCACACGTGGTAACCAAGACCCTAGAAAAGATCTCTGACTTGCTTTAAGTTGAAGTTCTGAATTCCAGCTAATCTGCTATTATTTGTAAATTTAATTTCTTTGTAAAAATCACCCAGAGTCAAGCCCCAGATCCTCACCTGCAAGAGGCAAGCTTCACAAGTGGTAAAATAGTGCTGGAGGTCTCTCTCTTTCTCTCTGCCCAACCTCCTCTCCCAATTTGTCTCTAGTCATAACAAAAAAAATTTTGGGTTTAAGTAATCAGAGTTTGTGAACAGGCAAACTTAACCATATTGCCTAGGTGTCACACATATTACTGTAAAGGCATGTCTATTACTCACTTGATCCTTACTATTATTTTATAAAATTGGTACCATTCTAATCTATTTTTTTAATTGCTACCAGGGTTATTGCTGGGGCTCAGTGCTTGCAGGAGGAATCCAATGCTCCTAGTGGGCACCCCCCCCATTTTATTAGATAGGACAGAGAGAAATTGAGAGGGGGTGGGGAAACAAAAGAGGGAGAAAGATAGACACTTGCAGAACTGCTCTACCGCTCATGAAGTGTCCCCCTTGCAGGTGGGGAGCAGGGGCTCAAAACCAGGTCTTTGTGCATGACAATGTGTGAACTTGATCAGGAGTGTCACCACCTGGCCCTGATACTATTATAATCTTATATGCTCTTTTTAGATAAGGAAATGATGAATGATGAAAATGAGGACTTGAACCCAAAGGGTCTGACCCCACAGTTCATTGAAGAACTCTTCCTTCTAGCGTCCCTTAAACTGCCTTTCAGTGTTCTGGTTCCTCTGAGAATGTGGACACCAGCCCATTCAAGTGGCAGACATGACCTTTGCTCTCAAAAACCTTAGAGTTTGGCTCCCCAGATAAAACTCCATTAGTAGTACACCTTCAGTGAAAGTTATTTAAACTCAGGACTTGGTGCAACGGGCTCCAGTACGGAGCTCCCAATCTACTGGGATTCCCTATGTAAGTAGAGCAATAAACTGTTGCTATATGAATGAATATGACTTCTGGCCAGCATCTACAGATAGAGGCTAGTTGCCAGGAGAACCAATCATGCCCTCATGATCTCTTAAGTGGAAATTAGGAGTTGAGTCAGTTTCCAATGATTTAATCAGTAATTAACCATGGAATGATTTAATCAACCACATCTATGTCATGAAGCTTCTATAAATCCTACCCCTCCCCACTGGACTGGATACGGGGAGCTTCTGGGTCGGTGCTAACGGGTGACTGGGGTAGAATCTGGAGAAAACATGGAAGTTCTGTGCCTCTTCTCACCATCCTTACACATTTCTTCCATCTGACTGTCCCCTGAGTTACATCCTTTTATAATAAGCTGGTGATCTAGTCAGTTAATGCTTCTCAGAGTTCAAGAGCCACTGTGGCAAATCACCAAACACAGGGAGGAGGTGGCTGAGACTGCTGATGGAATATACAGCCAGTTGGTCAAAGCACAGGTAATAATCTGGACTGATGACTGGGGATTGTCTTGAAGGACTAAGACTTAAAGCGGAGTTATTGTGACACTGGCTATCAAATCCAGGTCCTCATGTATGTGCTTTACCTTCTGATTTAAACACTAACTAGTAAACTAGTATAAACATTACTAGCGAAGCAAGACCAAATGAAAACAAAATCCTGACCCCAAAGAATCCCGCACTCACTGTGGAATTAACAGGATGGTGATTCTCCATGAACAGATCTTTGTTGTCCTTGGCATATTCAAACAATGTGTAGGTCATAGCGGTCCCGAGATTAACTTCCACAGCTTCTTGCAACTTGGCTAATATACTCTGCTTTACAGCTGATGATCTATAGTGCACAAGAAATAGGTTTGCTAACAGAAAAGTAAAAATATTATAAGAAAGAGAGAAAAAAAAAAGAAAATGAAACACTACTTACATTGTGTTGTTAAAAAAAGCATTCATAGATATAATTGGAGGCGTCTGGGGATATGTTTCTGTCCAAGAGATCTCTATTAAAAAGGCTTTGGGATCACCATTTTCACCTATCTGAAGAAAAGGGAAATCTTAGGCTTGTAAAAAGCAACTGGAATACGAAATGCTAAATGATGATTTTTCTAATAATGAACTCTAACAAATGCTCATGCTTAGTTCAGAAATGTAATAATATCTAAAAAACTTAGGGATGGGCCAGGCAGTAGTGTACCTGGCAGAGCATAGGTGTTACAATGCTCAGGGAGCTGGGTCCACTGTTCCCAGCAGCCATTTTTTTTCCCTTTAAATTTGTCTAAACTTGACAGGAGGGAGGGAGAGAAGAAAAACACTTGCAGCCCTGCTTCACTGCTTGTGAAACGTCGCCCCCTGCAGATGGGACCAGGGGCTTGAACCCTGGTCCTAGCACATGGTAATGCATGTGCTAAATCGGGTGCACCCTCTCCCAATTACTTTCTTGTTCTCCACTACAGAAACATTTCCTTTTCCCAATATCCATGCCTTCTTATCCTCTGCTTGTGCTAAATCATTTGAATGTAAACTGCAGACATCTTGAAATGTTCTTTAATCATGGGTATTCTCATTTATAATCAGGATATTATTATCACAACCAGGAAATTCAACAATGTTATGATACTCTGCAGATTTCTTCAATGTAAAGCCACTCTTTTCCATTTATAAGTGAAAGTAATCTGACAGCATAGGAAGTGGCACAACAGATAAAGTGTTGGACTCACAAGCATGAGGTCCTGAGTTCAATGCTTGGCATGACATGTGTCAGAGGGATACTCTGGTTCTTTCTCCACTCCAATCACACTCCTATTGATAAATAAAATAAATCTTAAAAAAAAAAAAGAAGTAATCTGGAGAGTAATACTACAAATAGATTTCTTTACAGTTTTTCTTTCCTTTTTAAAAATTTATTTATTATGTGAGAGAAAGACAAGAACCATTCTGGCACATGGGATGCTGGGGATTGAATCTGAGACCTCATGATTAACAGTCCAGTTCTACCCACTGTGCTACCTCTCAGGCCATTCATTAATAAATTTTTACCACAGGTGTTCATTAATAATCTTACCTGATGCGAAATCACATTGCTGGGTCTAAACTGGTTATCTTTCCAATAAACTATGAGTTGATTAATGAGTCAGTATCTCATTCTTGCTCAGGGCTCTGCTAGTCTTTTTTTTTTTTTTTTGCAAATGTGTTGCATTGCTTACTAAAAAACATGACTATTTTTGTGATCTGGGAGGTGGCACTGGACTCTCAAGCATGAGATCCCGGGTTCAATCCCCAGCAGCACATGTACCAGAGTGATTTCTGGTTCTTTCTCTCTCTCCTCCTATCTTTCTCATTAATAAATGAATAAAATATTTAAAAAGACAATTAATATTTTACATATTTTTCCCAATGAAATTTATTTTGCTATCTAAATATTATAAAAACGGTGATATACTATCACTGTTTATTCATATTATCATTTCAGAAAATAAAAGAACTGGATTACATACTAGAAAAATCTCACTTCAGATGCTTCATTGTTTTAAAAAAAAGAAAGAACTCTGTTACATGTGAAACATTTTTACTGTTACTTTTTTTTTTTTTTAATTCATTGGATAGAGACAGCCAGAAATCGAGAGGGTAGGGGGAGGTAGAGAGGGAGAGACGGAGAGACACCTGTAGACCTACTTCACCCCTGGTGAAGATTTCCCCCTTGCTTGAAGGACTGGGGGCTTGAACCTGGGTCCTTTTGCACCATAATGTGTGTTTAACCAGGTGCACCACCACCTGGTCCCTTGGAGTTTTTAAAAAATCTTTTTGTGGAGGAGATTATACTTCACAGTGAAGTCATTGACCACTGATACATGGGTACAATTTTCATTATGTACCAGACCTCAAAGTTCTCTTCAGCCCCCCACTTCTTCTCCTTTCCAAGTCCTTTGCTTTGGTGTAATACTCTATGTCCATAATTCACTTTGTATTCTCCCTCCCTGCCCCTATTTACTAAGTCCTGTTTATAAGTGAGATCATTATGATTTCTTTTTTTTAACCTCAAATTATTAATTGATTCACTTTTATTTTTTGACAACTCATATTTTATTTCCACTCCCCCAGTCAATCATACCCATTAACAAGATAAGGTCAGGCTTAGAAACTATGTCTAAGCCCTTAGTCCCTATCTGCAAGGAAGAAGGCCCCGAGTGTCAGAGCAGTGTAACAAGTGTGTATCTTGCTCCTCTCTTCGTATCTTCTCAATCTCTATTAAAAAAAAAAAAAAAAGCCACCAAGAACAGTGGAGTCATGTAAGCAGTCATAACCTTGGTGGGAAATAAATAATATAAAAGATGTTAAATAATCTTGAGGATCAGTTGAAGTTTCTATACAAGCTGATTCTCTGCATAGTGGATTTATCAGTCATGCTCATACTTTTTTTAAAAAAAATATTTATTTATTCCCTTTTGTTGCCTTGTTGTTTTATTGGTGTAGCCTTGTTGTTTTATTGTTGTAGCTATTATTGTTGTTGTTGATGTTGTCATTGTTGGATAGGACAGAGAGAAATAGAGAGAGGAGGGGAAGACAAGAGAGGAGGAGGGGAAGACAAGAGAGGAGGAGGGAAAGATAGAGAAGGGACTCCCCTGCAGGTGGGGAGCTGGGGGCTCGAACTGGGATCTTTACATCTGTCCTTTCGCTTTGCACCATGTGCGCTTAACCCGCTGTACTACCACCTGACTTCCAGCTCATACTTTTTTACTATTTAAAATATATGTATATATATTTAAACTTTTAGAATTATCTTGTCTAGTAGGACAGAGAGAAATGAGAGGGAAGGGAGATAGAGAGGGAGGGTCAGAGACACCTGTGGCACTGCTTCATTGCTTGTGAAGCTTTCCCCACTGTAGATGGGGTGGGGTGCTTGAACCTGGGTCCTTGCATACGGTAACACTTGTACTTTCACCAAGTGTGCTTAATGCTTGGCCCCTATGAGCATACTTTAACTAAAGAATTAAAAAATAATAGCAGTTACTTGCTTTACGCAACTACTATATATATTTTTTTCTTTTGCCTCCAGGGTTATTGCTGGGGCTCGGTGCTTGCACTACGAATTCACTGGTCCTGGAGGCCATTTTTTCCTAGTTTGTTGCCCTTGTTTGTTGTCGTCGTCATTATTATTATTGTTGTCACTGCTATTGCTGTTGTTGGATAGGACAGAGAGAAATCGAGAGAGGAGAAGAGACAGAGAGGGGGAAAGAAAGACAGATAACTACAGACCTGCCTCACCTCCAGTGAAGTGACACTCCCCCCTCCCCCAGCAGGTGGGGAGCCAGGGGTTCAAACCAGGATCCTTACGCTGGTCCTTGCGCTTGGCGCCATGTACACTTAACCTGCTGCACTACCACCCGACTCCCCTATGTGTTTTTTTTTTAAATTTTTTTCCTAAAATCTTTTATTTATTATTGGATAGACAGAAAGATATTGAGACAGGGAGAGATAGAGGAGAGAGACAGAGAGATACCTGCAGTCCTGCTTTACCACTTGTAAAATGTCCCCCTGCACATGGGCACCAGGGACTTGAACCTGGGTCCTTGTGTGCTGTAATGTGAGGGCTTAGCCAGGTGTGCCACCGTCTGGCCCTCAACCACTATGTTCTTCTTCCTCTTTTTTAATTTCTTTATTGGGGAATTAATGTTTTACATTCGACAGTAAATACAATAGTTTGTACATGCATAACATTTCTCAGTTAACCACTATGTTCTGATGTTGTACATAGGAATGAATTACTACATGCGTCAGTGGGCTGGACACTGAAGATAAGGTCGGTCATTCCTCTCTTCATGGGAAATAGACATTTAAAGGACTCCATTAATTGCAGAATGATGAATTGTTCCAAAGTGACAGAACATTTATTTTAAATTGTGATAATGTTAACCACAAAACTTATTAAAAATAAACCATTACTAGTCATGAACATTTGAATAACTGGTTTTTATTAGCTATTTATGAAACAACATATTGGCAATGTTTCATGTTGAGGGTAGGGATAGATAGCATTAATGGTCATGCAAAGATTTGACTCTCATGCCTGAGGCTCTGAACTCCCAGGTTTAATCCCCTATACCACCATGAGCCAGAGCTGAGAAGTGCTCTGTTTAAAATAAATAAATAATAAAATAAATAAGTAATGTTTCATGTAGACTACATTTTGAGCAGAGCTGATTTAAATTCAAAGTCTAAACTTCACATGGAAAAATATTCACATAGATAATACAGAATTAAGAAAATATCATATCAAGGTAGTAAGAATAGTAGGCTCATCAAGATTGCTCACCTGGGAGGTTCCCTGCTTTGTCATGGGAATGAACCAAGTTCAAGTCCTGCCCGCACTGCATTGAGGGAAGCTTCAGTACTGTGGTGTCTTTCCCTTTCTCACTTTGTCTGTCTCTCTCTTTTATATTTGAAAAAGTGGTGAAGCTCCAGTGATAATAGAAAAAAGAAAAAACTAGACTTGGAATACAAATCTGGATTTTAATCCCAATATTTATCAGTACCAACTAACTATAGGAGTTTAGGAAGTTATAAGTCAGACATTATCTTCAAAAGGTAAAATCACATCATTTCTAAGGTTTCCTCCATTTCTAATAGTTATGATTCTATTATAAGTAAAATATATTTTTCTTGGTTTTTAGAAGCTTCTGAACTAAGTTTTCAAATGTTAATAATGGATGATGACTAAACTTACATTTAAATGCTCCAGAAAATTTGAAGACATAATAAGGTTAAATCAGTAAATTTTATAAGAGCAGCATTTTTAGCAGCCTTTAGTCTTCTCTAGCAAAGTGGAAATTATTCCTTTTCATGCCATGACTTACCCTATATTGAAAGGAAACTGGACTTAATTCCCGGAAACTTTCATCTCCTTCATAAATAGAACGTAATGCTTCTAGCTCCATCTGAAAGAAGTGAAACAAATAATTTAACTTAGTGGTATAAGTGGGTTAGATATAGGTTTTAATTAGTGAGATGGTTTAAAAGGCAGAGCACATAAAAAATATATATGACAATATATGATGCCCAGAATTTGATCCCAACATTCATGACTAGAGAGGTAATCTCTAGGGGAAGAGAGAAAGAGAGAGAGAGAGAGAGACTTTGAGTTTCTGTTTTAAGGCCATTTTACCATGAAAAGCTTGGCTAATTCTATGACCTTTGAAGTTTACAATATGTGTGATTACACTAATCACTATAATAAAAAAAAACATTAACTTTGAAACTATGTACCAGGCACTGCTAAGCATTTCATAGTGCGGCATCTTATTTAATTCTCACATCCAATTGTGAAGAAAAGATTATTTGCTCTTTGCTACCAGGGAGATTCAGTTTAAATAAATTCCAGAGCACATGTGCCCTTGAACTGCTAAAAAGTAACTTTCCATAGAAGGATCATTGGGAGTCAGGCGGTAGCACAGCAGGTTAAGCACACATCCTAAAGTGCAAAGGATCCAGATTCGAGGCCCCGCCCCGGCTCCCCACCTGCAGGAGGTCGCTTCGCCAGCAGTGAAGCAGGTCTGTAGGTGTCTATCTTTCTCTCCTCCCCTCTCCATTTCTCTCTATCCTATCCAACAACGACAGCTAGGACAACAATAACAAGGGCAACAAAACGGGAAAAATAGCCTCCAGGAGCAGTGGATTCATAGTGCAGGTACCCAGCCCCAGCAAAAACCCTGTAGGTGGGCGGAGGTAGACAGCATAATGGTTATGCAAAGAGACTCTCATGCCCAGGTTCAATCCCCTGCACCACCATAAGCCAGAGCTGAGCAGTGCTCTGGTAAAAAATAAAATAAAATAAAATAAAATAAAATAAAATAAAATAAACCCTGTAGGCAAATAAAAAAAAATCATAAAACTTTAACATGAGGAATATGGAGCATAATTAATTTCCCACTTCTAATCCTTCCAATACAACTAAAACAAAAAAGAACTTAACAAAACTTATAGAGTTAGGGGAGAAAAAAAAAAGTTGATAGGATTGACCCAAGATGAAAAAGCAGTCAAAGAAAATGTAACTAGTAACCCTGGTTGGAAAAAATGTCTTTGAACATTGTGGGATTACAAAAGATAAGACTCAATCACTCTTTGTGATTACAGATGAATACCTGAACAAAGGAGAAAAGAAAGATTACACCAGGGCAGATAGATTTCGTTTTCTTTAGGGGAATGTCAAAGTTCTATAAAAGAAAGATACTGAGTTAGCTCTACATGGACACAGTTGCAGAATAGATTCTTAAAAGTCTGTTAGGATCTGGATTGAACAAGGAGTAATTCCTAGGGTCTAGAAAATATGTGAAGGTGGGAGTCGGGCGGTAGCGCAGTGTGTTAAGCGCAGGTGGCACGAAGTACAAGGACCAGCGCAAGGATCCTGGTTTGAGCCCCCGGCTCCCCACCTGTAGGGGAGTCGCTTCACAAGCGGTGAAGCAGGTCTGCAGGTGTCTGTCTTTCTCTCCCCCTTCCTGTCTTCCCCTCCTCTCTCCACTTCTCTCTGTCCTGTCCAACAACGACGACATCAATAACAACAACTACAACAATAAAACAACAAGGGCAACAAGAGGGAATAAATAAATAAAAATAAATTTTAAAAAATTTTATTTTATTTATTCCCTTTTGTTGCCCTTGTTGTTTTATTGTTGTAGTTATTATTGTTGTTGTCGTCGTTGTTGGATAGGACAGAGAAACGGAGAGAGGAGGGGAAGACAGAGAAGGGGAAAGAAAGATAGACACCTGCAGACCTGCTTCACCGCCTGTGAAGCGACTCCCCTGCAGGTGGGGAGCCGGGGTTTGAACCGGGATCCTTATGCCGGTCCTTGTGCTTTGCGCCACCTGCGCTTAACCCGCTGCGCTACAGCCCGACTCCCAAAAATAAAATTTTTTAAAAAAAGAAAATATGTGAAGGTATATGTAAATAACCCTTCACAGTCAAGGGTCATTTGACTGGTACATTAATAAAAACATGAACCTCCACATTTTATAGGATAAAGAATGTATGGGGGGCAGAGTGGTGCACTGGGTTAAGCACACATAATACGAAGCACAAGGACCTTCTCAAGGATCTCGATTTGAGCCTCCAGCTCCCCACCTACAGGGAGGCCGCTTCACACAAGTGGTGAAACATGTCTGCAGGTGTCTGTCTCTCTCTCCCTCTCTATTCTACTCTCCTCTCTCAATTTCTCCCTGTTCTATATAATAAAATGAAAAATGGGGAGCCAGGTGGTAGCGTAGTGGGTTAAGCGCACATGGCGCAAAGACCAGCATAAGGATCCTGGTTTGAGCCTCTGGCTACCCACCTGCAGGGGAGTCGCTTCACAGGTCTACAGGTGTCTATCTTTCTCTCCCTCTCTCCGTCTTCCCCTCCTCCATTTCTCTCTGTCCTAACAATGACATCAATAATAACTACAACAACAATAAAAAACAACAAGGGCAACAAAAGGTAAAATAAATAAATATAAAAAAAAAAGAAAAATGGCCACCAGGAACAATGGATTCATAAAGCACTGAGCCCCAGCAACAACCCTGGAGGCAAAAAAAAAAAAAAAGTATGGGACATACACTCAATGGAGTGCTCATTAGTCAGCGATTGAAAAGATAATGTGGAAGCTTGGCAATGTCACACCTGGTTTATTACACATTTTCTATGTATAAGGACTCAAATTCAAGCCTCCTGTCCCCACCAGAAGGGAGGAAGCTTCAGGAGTGGTGAAGGAATGTTACAAGTATCTCTCTTTCTCTCTCCCTTTCTATCTCCCCCTCCCCTATTGATATTCTCTGTCTCTATCCAATAAATCAATAAAATAAGTTTTAAAAATTACTTTTTAAAATTTTATTTATAAAAAGGAAACACTGACAAAACCATAGGATAAGAGAAGTACAACTCCACACAATTCCCATCCCCTCCACTGATGGCTTCCCTATTCTTTAACCCTCTGGATGTATGGATCCAAGGTCATTGTGGGATGCAGAAGGTAGAAGGTCTGGCTTCTGTAATTGTTCCCCGCTGAACATGGGCATTGACAGGTCGATCCATACTCCCGCCTGTCTCTCTCTTTCCCTAGTGGGGCGGGGTTATGGGGAAATCAGAGCTCCAGGACACATTGGTGGGGTTGTCTGTCCAGGGAAGTCTGGCTTATGGGGTCGGGCGGTAGTGCAGTGTCGGGCTGGCTTCTCCAGTGGAGACAGACGACCAGAGACTCATGGCTGAGCTGTATGCAGTATCTGTTTATTCATGCAGAACGCAGCACAATCTAAGCCAAGCTAAGCTAAACTAAACTAAACAGAAAACTCACAAACCTGTCCTTATATATACTTGCCAAGTAGGGTGTAAACAGGATGTGAGGTAGAGAGGGTGGAGCAAAAAGAGATTGGTGCAAATCAGGGTGTGACAAGGAGAGGGGGCAGAGCAGGCGAGAATTCTACCACTGAACCACCAATGCCCTGGAGGGTGGGTGGTGCTTAGTTAACAGTGGTTATGTAAATAGAATACAGTGTTAAGCAAGGGGATTAAACCATATGAAACAGAAGGGGTTTTTAGAAGCAGAATTAGAAGCATACCAACAGTGCAGCAGGTTAAGTGCACATGGTATGAAGCACAAGGACCAGCATAAAAATCCCAGTTGGAGCCCCTGGTTCCCCACCTGCAGGGGTGTCGCTTCAGAAGCGGTGAAGCAGGTCTGCAGGTGTCTATCTTTCTCTCCCCATCTCTCTCTCCCCTCCTCTCTAAATTTCTCTCTGTCCTATCCAACAGCAACAACATCAATAACAATAACGACAACAAGGGCAACAAAATGGGAAAAATGGCCTCCAGAAGCAGTGGATGTGTGGTGCAGGAACCAAGCCCCAGCAATAACTCTAGAAGCAAAAATAAAATAAAATAAAATTACTCTTATGAAAAATAAATAAATCAGGGGCCAGATGGTGGCACACCTGGTTGAACACACATGTTACAATGCACAAGGGCCTAGGTTCAAGCCCCTGGTCCCCAGCTACAGAGGGAAAACTTTGTGAGTGGTGTAGCAGGGCTGCAGGTATCTCTCTATCTCGCTCCCTGTCTCCCCTTCCCTCTTGATTGCTGGCTGTCTCTATCCAATAAATAAAGAGAATAAAAAATTAAAACAAACTATTTTACTTAATATTTAACATTTTAATCCTTCTGCCCTTGATTCTTTTCCATAATTTGTAGATGGCAATTTGACGGGTTAACGATTCATACTAGTGGTAGAACAAGACTTCAAATACTCTTGAAAAGCAACCTGACAAGATGAAACTTAACAGAGTAAGCAGAAGAACTTGTCCTTAGACAACTAAATACAAGTAGAAGTTGAAAGACAAATTACTTTGTATGAAACTCTTAAAGGGTTTTAGTTAGCAGTGGATCTGTCCTAAACTATGACAATTTGAAAACATTTTATAAATTTATTAGTTGTGCAAAGACACATGATTACAGGAGAGTAATGTAACTGAATAGGATAAGCAGATGGAGAATGGCTAAAAAAAAAGGAAATCTCCGGAGTCGGGTGGTAGAGCAGCAGGTTTAAGCGCACATGGCGCAAAGCGCAAGGACCGGTGAAAGGATCCCAGTTCAAGCCCCTGGCTCCCCACCTGCAGGGGAGCCACTTTCTTCACAAGCGGTGAGGCAGGTCTGCAGGTTTCTATCTTTCTCTCCCCCTCTGTCTTCCCCTCCTCTCTCCATTTCTCTCTGTCCTACCCAACAATGACGACATCAACAACAAAAATAAAAAACAAACAAGGGCAACAACAGGGAAAATAAATATACATTTAAAAAAAGGAAATCTCAAACCTCCTATGAGAAAAGGTCAAAAACCATCACAATTCACAGTACTGAATTATCAGCCATATGAAATGATGGAATTTCTTTCTTTCTTTCTTTTTTTTTTTTTAACCAGAGCACTGCTCAGCTCTGGCTTATGGTAGAGCAGGGGATTGAACCTGGGACTTTAGAGTCTCAGGCAGGAGAGCCTCTTTGCATAACTATTATGCTATCTACCCCTGCCTGAAATGATGGAATTTCAATCGTCAAAATAGAAATGTGTAAGGTTCCACCATGGCAATTTTGATTCAGTAAGTCTGAAGTGCAGGAATTTCGATCTGTAACATCAAATAGGGATCTCAGGTTGTTTTCTCTGGATCTACCATTCTACAGGCTCACTGCTTCACAGTATGAGCATCTGGTAAGAATGTTTTACAAGGGAATCAGATGTCAACTAGCTTGGACTTTAAGGTGTTTTAATGGTAACTTTCAATCCAGAGATTGGATTATATCATGCAAATTTACTCATTTAATCAGAGCACTCTCAGCTCTGACTGAATCTCTGGGATTGAATCCGGATTTTGTAGTCTCAGGCATGAAAGCCTTTTTGCATAAAGATTATGCTATCTACCCCACACCCAAACACTAGATTTTAAATGACCAGTGAACCAATCACCACTTATTAAGGGCCTTGGATTCATACTGGAGTGTACAACCCTGGGACAAGCACTTTCATTTTACCTTTGTAGTAAAGGCATTTTCTACACTTTACCCTTCCTCATCAGTGTATCTTAGAAAATTAGAAGGTTCAGGAGTCGGGCGGTAGCGCAGTGGGTTAAGCGCACGTGGCGCAAAGAGGCATAAGGTTCCGGGTTCGAGCCCCCTGCTCCCCACCTGCAAGGGAGTCGCTTCACATGCGGTGAAGCAGGTCTGCAGGTGTCTATCTTTCTCTTCCCCTCCTCTCTCCATTTCTCTCTGTCCTATCCAACAACGACAACATCAATAACAACAACAACAATAATAACTACAAAAATAAAACAAGGGCAACAAAAAGGGAATAAATAAAAAAAATAGAAGGTTTAGGCTCGGTGGTACAAGAACCCCATCTTCAAGAGGAACTGGGGGGTGGTGGTGGTTCTCAAGTGGTGAAGCAGTCCTGAGGTCTCTCCCTCTCAATTTCTGTCTGTATTCAAAATAAATAAATCTTGAAGAAGACAAAAAAAAAAAAAAGAAAATTAGAAGGTACCTCTAAGAGATGGCATCCCTCCAGCTCTAGCATTACGATTTTACTTTAGCATTACTTAAGTAAAATCTAGCATCACTTTGACGTCAAAGTGGTATTTTATGAGAAAACAAGAGTGTGAAATAGACAGTTCAGGTGCTACATGTTTGCATAAAATAAGACTTGCTTCTAAAGGCTAAAAGACTCCGACAAACTAGCCAGTACCCATATCCCCCACTCCTAGCACCCCCAATCCAACTAGGTCCATGTACCAGCCCACAGATGTTGAAACTTAAAAGCTAGGCAAAGTGCTCAACTGACAGAGCACCGGACTTGCATATGCCTGAGATTCTACGTTCCAGCCCTGGTGGTGCTCTGGCTTCTCCTTCATTTGAAACTTGCACTCTTCTACTTATTTATTCAAACAAAATCTTTGGAGGCCTGGGAAATGGCTCAGTGGTAGAGCGGAGGGCTTACCAACATAAAGTTCGAGTCCTCTACATACACACATAGATATTCCAATTCCGGTTCGTTCGTATTTAATAAACGGATTCTTACAGGAAAACAATAAAGGTGATCGGTAATCGGCAAAACTCAGTAAAGACGACACATGACATTACTGCACCCGGCTCGCGTCCCAAGGACACTTATCTCTCGGGATTAAGGGGGATTTGGGGCGACCCCGGGGGTTTGCACACCTGACGTTCGCTGAGACTAGTCAAGACGAGGGGTGGGGGTGGACCCCAAGTCCCCAATTCAAGCAGGGCACCCAACTTGGGGACCCTACCCGGTCCGGACACGTGTCCCGCCCGGGTCACCTTCCCAGAGGCGGGGGCGCCGGGGGTGTCCCCGGGGGGGACTCACCTCTTGGTCCTCGTTGGCGCTCATCGCACCGGTTGGGAGTCGCCCCCGGATGGGCGATATCGACCACCCGGAGAAAGCTACTGGCTAGGGACCCTCACGCCGACGCGTTTTCCTTCCGTTCACTCGGCCAGCCTGGAGCCCCGCGCAGCCCTTCCTCTCCGGCAGCTCGGAGCCACCGGCTGGGGGCTGCGGGCGGGGAGCCAGGGGGCCGCGGCGCGCGGGGTGAAGAGGCCCCAAGGCGGTCCTGGCGTAGACCCCGCCCCTTCCCTCCCCGCTTTTCGGATTGGCTGCTTTTCTCCCCGCCTCCAGATCTTCCTCCACTAGGAAGCGATGCGCCCGCCTGACGTTTTCTGCGGAGTCATCGTCTAGCTCTAGGACTGCGATTGGGGCGGACCGCTGTCACTCAGGGTCTGGAGGGGCCAGACTGAGCCTGCGCAGGGGGCGACTGGGAAGTCGGAACCCGAGGTGGGTTGGTCGCTGCTGGGACCAGTTCCTGCGTTTATGGGGCTACCCCGCCAGCTTTCCCGGGTCTTCATCTGACTGGCGACGGCCAGCCAGAGTGGCAGTGGGCCGGGGGCTTGCGGCCTGGGTGAGTCCGGCCCCCGAGACCCGCAGGGCCAGGCGAGAGCTGGCCTTGAGGGCCTTGCTTTCCTGCTAGGTCCGCGCTGCCAAGCCTACCATTGCTGCTCTTGGCAGGCAGAAAAGACGCTCCTATTCTGGGGTCCCCCCCGGGGGTCTTGGGAGGGCGACAGCGTCAGCCTTAAGGACAGCAGGCTTATTTCTCTGCTTTTCCTCCTCCGAAGCTCCCAGGGCAGAATTCTGCGATCCAATCCCCACCCTCCCGGCAGGGGAGGCAGGCTTTCCCTATTGGGTTGTTCCTCCACTTCACCTTTTTTTCTGTTGCTTTTTTTCTCCTCTACCACGCCAGCCTCAAAACAGTGCTTCTCTCCATTGTTGTGTAGTAGGGCATCTTCAAATCACAGCCTGAACTAGCATTGATATTTTAGACCCTGAACCATTGTCAATGTACAGATAGTAACTCTGATAATGATGATTTAGCCCACCACTTGGGTTAGGTCACTTTTCCTGTCAGTATCTCATTCTTATAAAGGGTCTTTGTCTACCTGACTAACCGCCCCCACCCCATGCCAGCTTCTAGATAGCTTCCCTTGAATTCCAAGGTCGCCCATTCATGTTGACACACTATCTCTACACCTTCTTCATTCATAGTTTGAATGGCCTCCCTCCCTCCTTTCCTTCCCTCTTTCTTTCGATTCATTTAATTAATTTACTTTTAGGAGAGATAGAATGCAAGCAGAGCATCACCCCAGCATATATGGTGCTGGAGACTGAAACTGGATCCTCATGCCCACAAGTCCTGTGCACACCTGTCTCCCAGGGTCTGGCTACTTTTACTGGCTTCTTAGCATAAAGATCTGGACATTTCTCCTATAGACTTTTCATTGAAGTCTGCACAACCCCTGCACCTTCCTTTGTGGGTATTCACTCCTTTCCTATCCCTTTGCTGCACGACCCTTTCAAGTGCCGGAACTTCTTAAGGTAGAATGTGAAAAGGATTTCTGACAGTTTTCATACAGTAATTTTTGTGGACAGAGTTATGATAATTTAGGTCAGTGCTGTCCAGTATGCTCACCAGCAGTTACAGGTGTCTTGTGAGCATATGAAATGGGACAGCCTTGTTTGAAAAGTGCTGTGAGGATACAATACACACCAGTTTGAAGGCAAAACAAATAAAGTAAAATATCTCAATAACTTTTTATTAATGTGGAAATGGTGATATTTTGCACCTATCAATTGATTAGAATTTTTTTTCCACTTGTTTCTTTTATTTTCTTAATGTGATTGCTAGAAAGTCCTAAATAATGTGGCTTGTATTCTATTTCTTTGGGTATGATCATGATTTAGAGCTTAGGGAGTCATTTCTAGTTCTTATTTCCACTCTATGCAAAGACCGCAGCTATTTTACTTGAGTGTTTTAAAAGAAATGGACCCTTAGGTATCTTCCTTGGTATCAAATAGATATACCCATATTGTATGTTGACCACCTCTTTTAAATTTTCACTCCCACATTCCCTAGAACTAGAGTATTTTTTCAAACATTCATTCCTTACCCTTACTGCTTTAGCATAGTCCTGACCCCAAAATACCTAGACAATTTTAAATCTCTTGGTTTTATTTATTTATTTATTTTTATTTTGTACTCATTGTTTCTTGAATACTTAGATGTAAGAAGTTTCATGATCATTTGTAAGTTAACCTTTCAGTTAAAAATTCTCATTTTTGGTTATCAAATGGCATAGGTATTCCTCGTTTTTCACAAAAATCGTATTGGAGTCATCTATAGTATAACTCTGTGTTGCTGAATAATGGCCATGCACTCTGAGAAATGTGTCATTAGGCAATTGTATTGTTGTGTGGACATCATAGTGTGTAATTACACAAACCCTAATGGTTTAGGCCACTGCAGACCTAGACTGTGGTACAAGTTGGAACCACTGACTATATGCAATTGTTGTAGAACAAAACATCCAGCAGTGCATGAATATATACTGGTTCTTTTGAAAGAACCCCCCTAAACAATATATGTATATTTTTGAAAGTGAGAGATTATTTAAAAAATGGGATGATAGTGGTCCAGGAGGTGGCGCAGTAGATAAAGCATCAGACACGCTCAAGCATGAGGTCCTGAGTTCAATCCCCGGCAGCACATGTACCAGAGTGATGTCTGACTCTTTCTCTCTCCTCCTATGTTTCTCATTAATAAATAAGTAAAATAAAAAATTTAAAAAGCGATGATAATTTCTCTATAGTAAGTGCTTCTATATAATTGCTTCCTAAAATTGGTGCATACTTGGATTTAGAAAGAAATTGAGAAGGACAGGGGAGAAAGAGAGATGCCTGCAGCACTTCTTCACCACTCATGAAGCTTCCTACCTGCAGGAACTGGGGGCTTGAACCCAGGTCCTTGTGCATGGTAATGTGTGCACTCAACCTGGTGCCACTGTCCAGCTCCTCATATTTGGACTTATTAAAAACTGATTCTCAACGAACTGGTGAAAGAGAAACATGTCCTTCTGTATGTTTCCATTCATTGTTAGTTTTTCCCTGATGAGGTTTCCCTTAAACAGCACAATTGTACTGTTTATATTGATTGGAGAAATGAGAAAAGCATATCTCTTTAAATGTCAGCAATTACAGTGAACTCAGTTACACTTTATTGTATACATACATCAATAATTCTTTTTCTTTTTTTAAAAAAATTATTTATTAATGAGAAACATAGGAGGAGAGAGAAAGAGTCAGACATCACTCTGGTACATGTGCTGCCGGGGATTGAACTCAGGACCTCATGCTTGAGAGTCTCCGATGCTGTATCCACTGCACCACCTCCCGGACCACAATAATTATTTTTTCTTATCTATTGCTGGACAAGTTAGGATACCTATTTTTTTTTTTTAAAGATTTTATCTTACTGAGTGGGTGTAGATAGCACAATGGTTATGCAAAGAGACTCTCATGCTTGAGCCTCTGAAGTCCCAGGTTCAATCCCCCACACCACCATAAAATAGAGCTGAGCAGTGCTCTGGTAAATATATATATCTTATTACATGTGAGAGAGTCAGAGAGCAAAAGAGGGAGGTTAGAGCATCACTCCAGTATGTGAAGTTGTTGGAGACTGAACCAGGAACCTCAGGCATGCAAAAAGTGCTCTAGCAGTTGAAGTTACTGAAAATTTCATTTTGTCTTAAAGTTGACCATAACCATCGTAGTTGGAGAAATATGAAAACAAAATCAACTCCTATAGTTAATACATTTTTATAGGTTCAATTCAGAAATTAGTTTTCCTTTTTTTTTGCTCATGTCTTTCATGTATGACAGTTTGCAGACACTCAAGGTCTTTTGCCTTTTTGTAATAATTTTTAAATAGTGGGAGGGGGTTCTGTATATTATAAAGTTAGTCATTTATAACTGTGTTTACATGTGTATTTCAGAATTTTTCTGACACCTTAACCATGGGCCCCACACAGTGGGACTTCCCTGTGGAATTATGTTGTCGACCTATGGCTTTTGTTACCCTCACCGGCCTGGATGTTGTTTATAATGCTGTTCATCGAGCTGTCTGGGATGCTTTCTGTGCCAATCGGAGGGCTGATCGGGTACCAATCTCTTTCAAGGTGCTCCCAGGTGACCATGAGTATCCCAAATGTAGACCTAAGGTAATGATATTATAATTGCATGTGTGACTTTCCTTTTCCCTTTTCTCTCTCTCTCTCTCTCTCTCTCTGTGTGTGTGTGTTCTTATCTGTGCTGGAAAACCAGCGAGATTACCAAGGTGATGGTTAATAGGTGATGCATGAAGAAATCTATCTCTAGGCGTTTTCATGAATTAAACTAGTACAGGTATATGTTATGGTTTGTTTAATGATAGTCTTTTTTTTTTTTAACTTTGAACCATAATAACATTATGATAATAAACTTTCCATCCTATAAGTGTAGCCTTTCCTTTTTTTTATTAATTCATGAAAAAACAAATAAATAACAACAACAACAACAAAAAGCACCTCAGACTGGTTCGCCTGGTAGGATACCTGTTTTGTTATGATCATTACCCAGATTTGAGTCTCAGGCCCCTGTGACATTGGGGGAAGACACTTCAGTGCTGTGGTATCTTTCTGCCTCTCTCTTTTTATTTGAAGAAGTTAGCCTGACTTAATGAAGCTTCATAAATGACAAAAGAAAAAGAAAAGCACAAATTTTCACTAAAATCTTTCGGAAAGGAAAGTCTCACGTTCTCCAGTTATCATGGCCAATATCAGAGAATTCATGGTTTTGCATTTTGGCTCAGGTTTACACGTTTTTGACTTCTTATGACTATTAGTTACCAGGGACTAGGCAATAAGTTCAGTGATAGAAATGTGAATTAGGGATAGCAGGATAGCTCACCTGAATAGTGTGCCGATTCTGCCATTTACACAGCTCAGGTTTGAGCTAAGCTGTGGTGTCTTCCCTATGGTCTATCCCACTCTGTCTCTTTTTTTCATTGTTGTTATCTGAAAAAGTTGGCCTGGAGCAGTGAAGCTCTGACAACAAACAAACAGTCCTTTATCTTTGCCTTTAAAGAAAAATAAAATAAAATAAAATGTTAGTCATATTGGACTTTATATATAATCGGAGCTGCTTTTTAAAATATTTATTTATTTATTATTTCCTAATGATGAACAAGATTGTAAAATAACAGGTACAATTCTATAGAGCTCCCACCATCAGAGTTCCATGTCCCATCCCCCCCCCCCCGCAAACTTCTCTGTTCTGTTTTCTTTTTCTTTATTGAGGGATTAATGGTTTACAGTCAACAGTAGAATACAGTAGTTGGTACATATGTAATGTACAAAGAAATATGTACATATTTCTCAGTTTTCCACATAACAGTTAAGTCCCCACTAGGTCCTCCTCTGCCATCATGTTCCAGGACCTGAACCCTCCCTCCCACCCCAGAGTCTTTTACTTTGGCACAATATACCAAACCCAATATACCAGTCCAAATTCTGCTTTGTGTTTTCCCTTCTGTTCATATTTTTCAACTTCTGTCTGTGAGTGACATCATCCCATATTCATCCTTTTGTTTCTGACTTAACCTCCCTTAGCATGATTTCTTCAAGCTCCATCTAATTAATATAAGGTGAAGAAGGTGAATTCACCATTTTCAGTAGTTGAGTAGTATTCCATTGTGTATATCTACCACAGCTTTCTCAGTCACTCATCTCTTGTTCAACACCCAGGTTGCTTCCAGGTTTTGGCTATTAAAAATTATGCTGCTATGAACATAAGTATACACAAATCTTTTTGGTTTGGTCTCTTAGGATAAATCCCCAGGAGAGGAATTGCAGGGTCATAGGGTAGGTCCATTTCTAGCCTTCTGAGAGTTCTCCAGACTGCTCTCCTCTCCACAAGGGATGGACCAATTGACATTCCCACCAGCAGTGCAGAAGGGTTCCTTTGTCCCCACAACCTCTCCAGCATTTGTTGCTGCTACCTTTTCTGATGTATGACATTCTCATAGGAGTGAAGTGGTATCTCATTGTTGTCTTTATTTTCATTTCTCTGACAATCAGAGACTTGGAGCATTTTTTCATACAAGCTGCTTTTAATAAAAGAAAACCAATGTTTTTTATACAAACTAATGGTGAGGAATATAAGTAAAATTTAACTGGAAAGGAATTGTTTACTTCCCAAGGTAATTGAGAACCTGGGCATCAGTAGAAATACTTTGACTTTATTTTTTCTTCCCTCAGCTTTAACTTACTGTGGTTCTGGGAATGAACCTGGGACCTTTGGTGTCCCAGGCATGAAAATCTTTCTGCATTCTATTATGCTGTCTTCTAGCCCAACTTTGGCCATTCTTGAGATGAAAGTTGTAGGGTCCTACAGTTGAGATTCCAACCACAATACTTGCTGGCCTTTGTTCAATCTCAGTCAATCTGAATTTCCTCATCTTAAAAATATGTCCATGGAAGAGTTAGAGACATACTCACTGGGTAGGGCCTTGCCATGGCAGATTTCAAGCTCTGGCACTAGATGAGAAATGCCTTGGCATGAGAAGTACCTCTTTGGTGTTAGCCTCTTTCTCTCTGTTTCAGTGAAAAAGCAGTGTGGGCACATTACAGTGCACAAGGACCAGGGTTCAAGGCCCTGGTCCCCACCTGCAGGGGGAAAGCTTCACAAGTGGTGAAGCAGGACTGCGGGTATTTCTCTTTTTCTGTCTCTTTCTCTTTATCTCCCCCTCCTTTCTCAATTCCTCTCTACCTCTACCCAATAATAAATAAACAAATACTATTAAGAAAAAAAGCAGTGTGGGATTGGCGAAATTGTGAAAACAATTTTTTTTAATGGATGGTGTGTATATTGAATGAAAAAGATGTGTATACCTCCTGACACGCAGTAACAGTTTTCTGTTGCTGTTTTCAAAAAAAACTCTTCAACTTTTGCTGATGTTTGCAGAGAACTTCATATGAATGGTATATTCCTAAAGGAATTTTAAAGACTGGCTGGATGAATAAACATCTCAACCTGGTGCCAGCTCTGGTGGTTGTGTTCTATGAACTGGATTGGGATGAGCCGCAGTGGAAGGAAAAACAGTCAGAGTGCGCTACTAGAGTGGAAATAGTCAGGTATGGTGTCTGTTTCTCACACTGATTGCATTAGGCTACACATGTCTATTCTTTACTAGCATTCATTGAAGGCAACTGAGTGCTATTTAGACTGCAGTTGTAATTTTGGGTTACTCTCCTCTGATGAAGCTTGTTTGGTACCCAATTATAACTTGTGGTGGCTGAGGACATAGCATAATGGTTCTGTAAAAGACTTTCATGCCCGAGGCTCACCTGAGCTCACAGAATTAATGTTCACTCAGCACCACCATAAGCCAGAGCTGAACAGCTCTCTTGTTTGTTCCCTCTCCCTCTCCCTCTCTCCCTCTCTCCCTCTCCTTTTCCCTCTCTCCCTCTCCTTCCCTCTCCCTCTCCTCCCCTCTCCCTTCTCCTTTCTCATTCTCTCCCTCTCTCCCTTTCCCTCTCCCTCTCTCCAGCACCATAAGGCAAAAGTGCTGTAGTCTCTCCCTCTCCCTCTCTTCCTTCCCTCCACTTTCTTTTTTTCTATTTTCTATTTTATTTTATATCTTTTATTGCCATCAGGGTTATTGCTGGGGCATGGTGCAGGCACTTTGAATCCACTGCTCCAAGTGGCCATTTTTTTCCCTTTTTTTTTTTTTTTTCTCAATTTTTACTAGATAGACTAGAGATTGAGAGGGGATGGGGAGATGGAGAGAGGGAGAGAAAGATATATACCCGCAGACCTGCTTCACCTTTGTTAAAATGGACCCTCTGCAGGTGGGGAGCAGGGGCTCATACTCAGGTCCTTATACTTGGTAATATGTGTGCTTAACGAGGCATGCCAGCACCTGGCCACCTCCACCCCTTCTCTAGCTCCCCCTCCCTTTTCAATTTCTGTCTATCCAGAATAAATAAATAAATGAAAATATGTTAAAAATGAAATAAATTCTTTTATAAGTTTAATAAAATTGTATTTTTGGCTTTTTTTTAAAATATTTTTTTTTATTAATGAGAGAGGGGTGGGTGTGGTGGAGAGAGGAAACTAGATAATCACTTCGGCACTGACAATGCCAGGGCTTGAATTCAGCGCCTTATGTTTAAGTGTCTAGTGTTTTATCTACTGCACCACTTCTCAGGATCTTGCTCATATTTGTTTACTTATTACTTATTTATTTTATTGTTTTGTTTTTTTTTTGCCTCCAGGGTTATCTCTAGGGCTTGATGCCAGCACTGTGAATCAACTGCTCCTGGCAGCCTTTTTTTTTTTTTTTCTGATAAGACAGAGAAATTGAGAGGGTAGGAGAAGATAGATAGGTAGAGACATCTGCAGACCTGTTTCAATGCTTGTGAAGCATCCCTGCTGCAGGTGGAGAATGGGGGCTCGAACCTCAGTCACTGACTATAGTACTATGTGCTCTTAACAGGCTGTACCACTGCCCGGTGCCTTACTTATTTCTTTCTTTGCTTTTTAATTTTTATTTATTTATTTATTTATTTATTTATTTTTGATAGAGGATAAGAGGGAGATATAGAGAAGGAAACAATGTCAGATAACTACAGCACTGCTTCACTGCTTATGAAGCTTTTCCCATTGCAGGTGGGGACCAGGGACTTGAACCCAAGTCCTCCTCATACATGGTAATGTGTATCTCTGCTGGATAAGCCACTACTAAGTGGCTAAATTTTACTTTTAAAGTAGGGCCTCCCCCCCCTCCCCTCAGCATTGCTTAGCTCTGGCTTAGCTCTGGCTTATAGTGGTGTGGGGGATTGAACCTGGGACTTTGGAGCCTCAGACATGAGAGTCTTTTTGCATAACCATTATGCTATCTACCCCCCACCCTAAAGCAGATATTTTGTAAGGGTAACTATGTGGATTATACTTTAGTATTTAACTCATTGTGGCATATATGTAGGAACAGATTTCATCTAATACTGAGTTTTTTTAAGTTAAAAAATTTCTTTAAATTGTCAAGCTTGCAATTTAGAATCTTGAATACATTTTTTAAAAGTTAAAATGATGGTTTCATTATTATTATTTTTCTATTACAGGCAGAGTTTACAAGGGAGAAACACAAAAGTTGCTGTGGTTCTTATTCAGAAGAAAACCCCTCTGCCCCCAGGTATCAAAAGCCTAATTAATAATAGTTTGTTTTATACACTTGACTTTATAATTGAAGGCAACTTTTTTTTTCTTTTTGAATAGTTTATTTATTTAATGAGAGAGATACAGAGAAAAACCCAGAGCACTGCTCAGCACGAAGGCATAACTTTTTAATGTTAAAATATTTTTTTAACAGTTATTATATTATTTATTAATGAGGGAGAGGAAAAGAGAATACACCAATAAAATATTCTGACACATGCTATGCTAGGGGTTGAACTCAGGACTTCATACTTGAGAATCCAACACCTTATTTATTCACTCTGCCACCAACTGGACTTTGATGTTAAAATCTTTTATGCATCAGTTATGGGGAAGGTGGTGTGTTTAAGCATTTATTTATGCATTATTTGGCTTATCCAAAAAAAGTTAAAAATATTAAAGAGTACAAATTTTAAGTCCTACTCACCCAGATTCATTTACATGTAAGCCTCTTTATCAGCTGACAAAACAACTGCTCATTTGATTCTTTCCTTCCTTCCTTCCTTCCTTCCTTCCTTCCTTCCTTCCTTCCTTCCTTCCCATTCTCTCCAATAAGAGCACTGATTGCTCCCCACCTGCAGGGGAGTCGCTTCACAGGCAGTGAAGCAGGTCTGCATGTGTCTGTCTTTCTCTCCCCCTCTCTGTCTTCCCCTCCTCTCTCCATTTCTCTCTGTCTTATCCAACAATGACGACAACAATAATAACTACAACAACAGTAAAAATAACAAGGGCAAAAGGGAAAATAAATAAAATTAAATTAAAAAAAAATCTTGTTCAGAAGAGAAAACATAAGTAGAACATCAGCTGGAATGTGGTGGTGGGGGTGGAATACAGGTCCAAGAAGGATGACAGAGGACCTAGTGAGGGTTGTATTGTTATATGGAAAACTGAGAAATGTTATGCATGTACAAACTACTGTATTTACCGTTGAAAGTAAAACATTAATTCCCCAATAAAGAAAATGAAAAATAAAAAAAAAAGAGTACTGATCAGCTTGGGCTTGTGGCGGGGGAGGGGTTGAACCTGGGATATTGGACCTTCAGACATGAGAGTCTCTTTGCATAACCATTATGCTAGCTACCCCCAATTTTATTTCTTCTTTTAATGATAATGATGATTGTTTTTATTATCACCATTATTTTTGCTGGTCTGGGACTTCACCACTCCAGGCCAACATTTTTTTTTTTTCTGTCCACATAGAGAAGGAGCTAGACAGAAAAGCAGAGAGAGGGAAGAAGTCATGGCACCACACTTCCTTCCTTCCGTCTGCTGGGGGCCAAACTTCAGCCAGGGACATGCATGTGGCACAGCAGAACACTGTCTAAGTGAACTATTTTGCTGGCCAGCCCTCTTTTCTTTTTTTTCTTCTCTTTCTCTTTCTCTTTCTGTTTTTTTTTTTTTTTTTTCCCTTTTCTAAACCAGAGCTAAGCTCTGGCTTGTGTTGCTGAGGATTAATATGGGGCCTCTGAGCCCCAGATTAATTTATGGTCTATTGCATAAACTTTTGTGCTATCTCCTCATCCTCATCCTCATTTGATTTCTTTCTTCTTTTTTTTTAAAGAACTCTTTTTAAAAAAAAAAATTATTTATTTCCTTTTGTTGCCCTTGTTTTATTGTTGTAGTTATTATTGTTGTTGTTACTTATGTCATTGTTGTTGGATAGGACAGAGAGAAATGGAGAGGGGGGAAGACAGAGATGGGAAGAGAAAGACAGACACCTGCACACCTGCTGCACTGCCTGTGAAGTGACCCCCCCCCCCTGCAGGTGGGGAGCCTGGGGCTCGAACAGGGATCCTTATACCAGTCCTTGTGCTTTGTGCCATGTGTGCTTAACCCACTGCGCTACTGTTTGACTCCCCTCATTTGGTTTCTTAAGATGAATTTTATTTACTATTCTGATATATTTGCATCTATATTCAGTGTATTTTTCTTTTTAAAAATATTTTAATGTTTTTCTTGATTTATACCCCATTAAAGAAAATGCTATAGGATTTCTAATTTACTACAAGCAACCTTAGTTGCAAATGCTTATTTCTTCTTCAGTTTTGGATTCTCATAGGTTAAAAATGTATGTATTTTATTTCATTTCTGTGTAGAGGCCTGAAGTTTTTAAAATAGTTTTGGAAACTTCTTTCATAAATTATTCTTCTGTGTTCAGTTTATTTATTTATTCCTTTTTGTTGCTATTATTGTTTATTGTTGCAGTTGTTCTTGTTATTGATGTCATCATTATTGGATAGGACAGAGAGAAATGTGGAGAAGAGGGGAAGACAGAGGGGGAGAGAAAGACAGACATCTGCAGACCTGCTTCACTGCCTGTGAAGCGACTCCCCTTTAGGTGGGGAGCCGGGGACTTGAACCAGGATCCTTACACCAGTCCTTATGCTTTGTGCCATGTGTGCTTAACCTGTTGTGCTACTGCCCGACTCCCGGATTCTTATTCTTACATATTTCAGATTTGGAGAAATCAGGCAAGTGCATTCATTATTTTGCTTTCCCCTTTATGGGACTTTTCAACAGGAGAAGATGTCGTTGCTTCAGAAAGAGCTGCAGCTTTATGTAATGCATGTGAACTCTCAGGAAAGTCTTTATTTGTCCTGCCCCACACTGATCACCTTGTGGGATATATTATAAGGTAAATAAAGCCTTTAAAATCTTTAGAGTTTTCATGAGGCATTGAGAAACTATATATATATATATATATATATATATATATATATATATATATATATATATGAATTCAGAAGCTTTTAATTTGATTTATTTACTTTTAACCAGAACACTGCTCAGTTCTGGCTGATGGTGGTGCTGGTGATTGACCTGGGACCTCAGAGCCCCAGGCCTGAAAATCTTTTGCATAACCACTATGCTCTCTCCCTAGTTCCATAGCAAAAAAGTTCTGATAGTACAGAGGACAGTTTCCTTTCCCACAAATACCTTTTCATGTAGAACAGGTATGTGTATTTTTCTATAGTACATATCCACACAAAAATAAATGCAATGCTACAATATGGGTACTGATCTGCCACTTTACATAATTGCACTGTCAGGTTCCTATGTGTACATTTAGGACAGTTTTCTTCCTCTTTAAAATTTGTATGGTTTTTCCACTGTACTTTTCAAGAACTATCATTTGCCCTTTTATGACTGTTCTTCTAAATTACAGGAAACCCCCCCCATTGTTTTTGCCAATGTTTTGCTTCAGTTTTGATATGTTGATGGATGTTCTACTTAAGTAAAAAGAAAAAAATTATGTGGCCTGGGAATGGACCTAAGACCTCCTATATATGTACCACTGCTTAGCTATGGCCCCAGCTCAATTTTACATGTAATTTTCTGTTTGTTTATTTGTTTTGAGAGAAAGTGAGAGCAACAGAAGTGCCGGGCTAGCGTTGCAGGTGTTTCTTCCCGGGCACATGCTCTCTGGGTTGGAGAGAACTCTACTGGAGCTGCTTACTCAGCCATGCGGGAGAGGAACCAGGAACTCATGGCCGAGCAGAACTCAGTTGCAATGCCTTTATTGATCAGAGTCAGTGCCTTTATATAGATCTTTAACCGGAAGTGGCAAGTGGGAAAAAAAAATGGCTAGGAGAGGGGGTGGAGAAAAGAAAAGAGCGTGAAGGTAGAAAGCTTCCATAGCAGCTGTTGCAAAGGTTCTAGCCAGTGGGATTAACCAGTACCCTGCAGGCAGGGCAGGTCTCAGGCAAAACAATGATTATGTAAATAGACCACAGCATCAGAGCAGGGGGGCTGCCCGAGACAGAAGGAAAGAAGGAGAAACAGAGGAGAGACACCAAGCACTGATCTGCAAATAGTAGAGTGTCCCTGGTTCTTTTATTGCTTCTCCCCCTTGAGGGTTCTAATCTGGCCCTCTTAAGTGGTTAAGGCATACCCTTTGCCAATTAAATTATATCCTAACTTCAGTAGATTTTTAAGAATGGTCTAAGCCCACTGTTTCCTAAATACCCATTCCCCCCTTTTTTGGTGGAACTAGGGCCATGTGTATGTGTAATTTTTAAAATAAATGTATTTATTTGTGAGAAAGAGAACCAGCGCATCACTCTGGACCATGCATTGCCAAGAATTGAACTCAGGACTTCATGCTTGAGAGTCCAGTGCCTTATCCACTACACCACTTCCCCATGTGCTTTTACTGCTTGTGGCCCCCTTTTTCATTCAAATAGAGACAGAGATAGAAAGTGATACCATTGGGGCTAGGTGGTAGTACACCTGGCTGCGCCACATGTTAAAATGCACAGGGATCTGGGTTCAAGTCCCCAGTCCCTACCTGCAGGAGGAAAATTTCACCAGTGGTGAAGCAGATATCACCCTCTCTCTCTCTCTTCCCCTTCCTTTCAATTTCGGGCTGTCTCTATCAAATAAATATAATAAATAAAACCTTTTTTTTTTTTTTTTAAAAAAAGGTGATACCACAACACTGAAGCTTTCTCCATTGCTATGGCAGTGTTGGCACTGTACTCAGTGAGCTATCACTCTAGCTCCAATCTTAAATACCTTTATGAAGCATTTGCTTATGAAGGGCATACCACCTGGCATTTTAACATTATGTCACAAATGATACACTCATTATTTTCTAGCACTTGAAGTTCTATAGTGTTAAATTCCTGGCTAGGATATATTTAGATACACATATTTTCATTGAGTTTTAGTATAACATCACTTAACTTTCATTCTACATGTATCTTTCTTGGTGGTATATCTGTTAGAGCTGCATGTGTGAGGACCTGGGTTCCACTCCCTCCCTGCATAGGGAAACTTTGTGAGCAGTGAAACAATGTTGCAGTTGTCTCTCCTTCTGCTCAGCTGTCTCTCAACCTCTATCAAAAAAAAAAAAAAAAAGCAAGAGAGAAAGAAGAAAGAAAGAGAAAGAAAGAAACAAAGAAAGAAAGAAAGAAAGAAAGAAGAGAAAAGAAAAGAGACACTGGGATGGATGGTAGATCCCTGCAGGCATTGAGCAATAGCCCAGTGACAAAACAAACAAATAAACAAAAAACTAAGTGGTGATGGGTGCGGTGGGAACTATACCCTGTAACCACTATTGATCACAAATAAAAAAAAAAAATGGAGGTGGGGGAGCAGTAAGTATAATTTAGCTCCTCTTTGATTACCAATTCTCTTCAAACTCATACCAGTTTCTTAGAGGCAAAATTCTGATAGTCAGAATTGAGGAAGTTATATGGCATTCTCATTGTTATATAAATGTTATGTGACTTCTAAGAAACATAAGTCCAAAAGGATGGGAGAGCATGGAAAAGCAGCTGTGTCAAATGAAAAGATGAACTGTGAGAAAACCCAAGTGCAGTTTAGCAGAATAAATCTCTATACAGGAGCCAACAAACAATGGAATCAGTACGACAGAAAGTCAGCGCATTAGTGCTGAGGATGAGATTCAAATAACTTGTCCAGAGTGCAGAGGAAAAGGATAGTGGATTTTGTCTTTCAGATATGAGTCTGTGATGAGGAGGACACAGAGAGTGGCAGTATCCAGATAACTAGAAGCACACGAGGACTGCTTTCCCTCCATTGAGGTTTAACCCGGCCTCAAAGCTGCATTGTGTGGCCCCTCTCCTGTTTTGACATCTCCTCCTTGTACTGTGCACTTCATTATCCCTGTTCACAATGCTGTTTCTTTAAAAAAAAAAAAAAAGATTTGTTTATTACACAGGAGCCAGTTTTACATGAAGTAGACAGCAGGAAAGAGGAGAGGTTGAGGGAGCCAGAGCATCATTCAGGTACATGTGGTACTTTGGGTGGAACTTGAATTTCAAGCATGTAATCCCAGGGCTCTACCAGATAAACTCTTTCTCCAGCCGCCACACTGCTGTTCCTCATCCGTATGTTTGTACAATAGCTTCTACTTCCCATCCAGTGACTTCTGGCTTCTCTCTTAGTCAACTTTTAGTACTTAATTTAGAGGAAGTTGACATTAGAAAGCTATGTTTTATCTTTTTTTTTTTCTCTATACCTTATTCCTACTGCTGGGGTGATGTTGCTCTCTGGGGAGCCTTTGGTAATGTCTGGAGGCATTTCTGATTACCATGACAGGGATTCCTTGACTCGCATCTAGTAGTTAGTTGTCAGGGATTCCATCCTACCTCCCTTAATACGTATGTAGGACAGCCTTGCACAGCACAATCATCCAGTCCAAGGCACGAGTTGTACTGTTGTGCTAAGATTGAGGGGTGTGTGTTTGTGTGTGTGTGATATATTTAACTATGAAGAGCATTCTTTTAAAAAATTATTATCTTTATTTATTTATTGCATAGAGACAGCCAGAAATCAGGAAGGTAGGTGGTGATAGAGACACCTACAGCATTGCTTCATCACTCTCAAAGCTTTCTCCCTGCATGTGGGGACTGGGGGGCTCGAACCCAAATCCTTGCGCATTATAACATGTGCCTTCAACCAGGTGCGTGCAGCACCCCCTGGCCCCATATTTAAGATATTTTAACTTAGAAACTTAGGTTGTGTTTTGTGTCTCTTCTTATCCTAATTTTAAGGTAAACTAGATTTTATTTCAAAATTGTACTTGCAGATATTTCCACTTGATTCTTAAAAAGTTTGCTTCAAAATAACTTCTGTGTTTGAATGTGTTTTTTGTTTGTTTTAACAGATTGGAAAATGCCTTTTATGAACATGCACAGACTTACTACTATACCGAGATCAGAAGGGTGAAATCTCATAAAGAATTTTTGAATAAAACAACGCACCAGGTATTTGTTTTTCCTGAATGAAAGCATTCTAAAGTAGATCACTGATCTCTGATTATTTTTTTGAGATTAAATGTCTGTAATACTTTGATTTTTTTTCAAATGTCATACATACTTAAAACATTTTTTAAGCTAACTTGTACTCACTTTTTTTTTTTTTTGCCTCCAGGGTTATTGCTAGGACTTGGTGCTTGCACCATGAATCCACTGCTCCTGGAGGCCCTTTTTTTTTTCTCCTTTTGTTGCCCTTGTTGTTTTATCATTGTTGTGGTTATTATTATTGTTGTTATTAATGTCATTGTTGGATAGGACAGAGAAATGGAGAGAGGAGAGGAAGACAGAGGGGGGAGAGAAAGATAGACACCTGCAGACCTGCTTCACCACTTGTGAAGTGACCATTCCTTGCAGATGGGGAGCCTGGGGCACGAACTGGGATCCTTATGCCGGTCCTTGCGCTTCGAGCTACGTGCGCTTAACCCACTGCACTACTGCCCGACCCCCTGTACTCACATTTTAAAAGATAGCTTTGTGTACACTATAAACTATTCGATAATGTAATTCTTTAGGTATTCCTTTCATACTTTACTTGTTTATAACATTTATATATTTTCTTAAGGATGTGTGTAATAATTATGCTTCTTTAATTCTCTTTTTCAGCTTTTATTTGTTAGACATCAGTTCAAAATAGCTTTCTTTAGTGAGCTGAAACAAGATACACAAAATGCTCTGAAGTAAGTTTGTAAAAGTTGTCAAATTTTTCTTTGTGAACTAGAATTTGTTAGTGGTAATTTATGATTTCAGTAAGACTTTAATTTGAAAATATTTATTTTGGTTACACTTAGTTTGTCAAGTGGGATGTGAAATATACTATTTTGGTAGTTTAAAAATCTTTATTAGTGTTTAACTAAATTTCTTTTTCCCCCCATCCCAATAGCATTTATTTTTGTTACAGTTGAATTAGTAATAAAACTTTTGGCTCACTGAGTTTTCCTTTTCTTTCTTTTTTTTTTTTTAAATAAATTTTTATTAGTGATGTAATAATTACTAACAAGATTGTGGTATAGGAGGGGTACAATTCCATACAGTTTTCATCATCAGAGTTCCATATCCCCTCCTCTCCATTGAGAGTTTCCCTATTCTTTATCCCTCTGGAAGTATGGACCAAAGAATGAATTTATTTATTTATTTATTTATTTATTTATTTATTTATTTATTTGCCTCCAGGGTTATTACTGGGGCTCAGTGCCTGCACCATGAATCCACTGCTCCTGGAGGCCATTTTTTTCCCCTTTTGTTGCCCTTGTTGTTGTAGCCTTGTTGTGGTTATTATTGTTGTTGTTGATATCATTCGTTGTTGAATAGGACAGAGAGAAATGGAGAGAGGAGGGGAAGACAGAGGGGGAGAGAAAGACAGACAGCTGCAGACCTGCTTCACTGCCTGTGAAGCGACTCCCCTACAGGTGGGGAGCCGGGTGCTTGAACTGGAATCCTTATGTTGGTCCTTGCGCCTTGCTCCATGTGCGCTTAACCTGCTGTGCTACCACCTGACCCCCAAGAATTTTTTTTTTTAAACCAGAGCACTGCTCAGCTCTTGCTTATGGTGGTGTGGGGGATTGAACCTGGCACATTGGAACTTCAGGCATGAGACTCACTTTGCATACTATTATGCTATCTCCCCCACCCTCGACCAAAGATCTTTATTGGGTGCAGAAGGTGAGCAGTCTGGCTTCTGTAGTTGCTTCTCCACTGGGCATGGACATTGACATGCGATCCATATCCCTCCCCCAGCCTGTTTCTGTCTTTCCCTTGTAGGGTAGGGCTCTGGAGAGGTGAGATTTCTAGACACATTGGTGAGGTTGTCTGCCCAGGGAAGTTAGGTTGGCGTCATGGTAGCATCTGCAACTTGGTGACTAAAAAGCATTAAGATATAAAGCAGAACAAATTGTTTATTAATCAGGAACCTAAAGGTAAAAGTACAGCAGATGAAATTTGGGGTCTTCATGTTGGAAGGAGCTAGGAAGACTATTTTAGGTATATTCCAAGGGCCCATGACTTTACTTATTTTTGACAGAGCCCAACAGCTAACATGCAGGTGGGCTAGAAGTATTATCAGAGAAGATGGTGTCAGAGTTGAGGATAGGACTAGAAAGCTGGATAAGGGCATATTGAAGCTCTTAAATATGGGGAAAGTATAGAAATAACATTCACTGTAAACTTCATCAATCTGACCTCAGGCCCATGTCTATCCGTATTTAGCACAGGAGCCTGTATAACCTCTGCATTTCTGTCAATCTGAGCTCATATTCCATGGTCATAGCTAGGAACATTCTAGACTGCACTCATTTGAGAGCCAGTCTTCTTCCAGTGGCAGAGTATGTTGACCCAGCCTCCCTCCAGAAAATGGGGCAGTCCCTACCACTGTTGTTTCACATTGAGGGCAAGGCCCTGTAGAGGCCCACAAGAGGGCTGATGATGTTGTTCCTGATGGAGATGACCAGTGATGGTGGAGAGAGGAATCTGTTAGAGCTCTAGGCCCATCATATCTATGCTGGAATCTCAGGATTCCCTGACTAGTTCCCCAGTTGATGGGGTGGCCCGATAGTGACCAAAAGGACCATCATTAGAGTATGCCAGTCTTTTGCCCTTACCTGGTTTTACTAAATTTCATAATATAGAGAAATGGAGTAGTAAGGTTTTCCCCACCTATTGACTACTTTTTATTTGTATGTTTGATAAAATTCTTTATTGTGACTAATTTTTAATGCTTGACATATACATTAAACATTTATGTAAGACTGAATTTTTGAAGGTATATTCAGCTTACTCAACTATGACTTTATTTTCCTTTTTATGTTATTTATTTTACTTTATTCCCCTTTTTGTTGCCCTTGTTTTATTGTTGTAGTTATTATTATTGTTGTTATTGATGTCATCATTGTTGGATAGGACAGAGAGAAATGGAGAGAGGAGGGGAAGACAGAGAGGGGAAGACAGAGATAGACACCTGCAGACCTGCTTCACCACCTGTGAAGCTACCCCTCTGCAGGGGGCTCGAACCAGGATCCTTACGCCAGTTCTTGTACTTTGCACCACATGCATTTAACCCACTGCACTACTACCCGACTCCCTTATTTTACTTTATAATGCTTTGTCAGTGGCATCACATTTCACTCAAGGACTCTACTAGAACTCTGAAGATTAGTTACAGATGTGTTGGCAGTATTAAGAAATTTATTTCTTTGCTTTTACTCAGAATTATTTGATAAAACATGACTTAATTCTAGTTTTAACTTATTTTTTTAAGATCAACAGTGGCATTATAACAAAGATATTAAAATAATTTCCATAGTTATAAAATTTATAAAGGGGTAAAGTATATATTGAGTTTTGGAAATATGACATCGTTTTCTATGTGAAAATGTCATGACTTTTCTGAAAACCCAATAAAAGTGAAAAACAGGAGTAATTAGGAATAATTCTGTTGTTCTGAGAAATATTGCAAAAACCTTCTGTTTTGTTTTTATTGAGTTGCTAAGTTCACTATATCTCAACATCATATTATTATAGCTGACTTCAGTGTAGTTAATTTTTTATTGATGATAGTTTTAAACACTTTCAATTCTTTTAAAATTCAGTTATTGGAAGAAAAATTTCATCCACATAGTATCAAGAGCAAGCACTTTTTTGGGGTGGGGATGATGGTTAAAACACCTGTTATTATTATCTTCCATATTGGTGGGAGTTGACCCTTCAACCATTTACTTTTCTTACTCCATTCTTTTTTTTTTTTTTAAGCAGAGCATGGTTCAACCCTCGCTTACCATGGTGCAGGGGACTGAATCTAGGATTTACGAGCCTCAGGCCTGAAAGTCTGTTTGTATAACCACTGTATTAACCCCTCCCCCCTGCCCATTCTCACTCCATTTTTTTATTTTTAACATTTTTTAATTTATTGTTAAGTAAAACTTTAAAAAATTATCTTTATTTATTTGATAGAGATAGCCAGATATCAGGAGGGAAGGGAGAGATAAAGAGGAAGAGACACAGAGAGACACCTGCAGACCTGCTTCACCACTCAAGCAGCTTTCCCCTTACAGGTGGGGATCTGGTACTTGAACCTGGATCCTTGCACAATTATAACTAGGTGCACCACCACCCAGCCCCAACATTTAGTTATTTATTATTTTCTATTTCACAGGACAGAGAGAAATTGAGGGGGGGGGGGAAGAGAAGGAGAAAGAGAGATACCTATAGCACTGCTTTCCCACTAGTGAAGCTTCCCTCCTGGAGATTGGGGACTTGAACCTAGATCATTGTGCATGGTACAGTGCGATCAACCAGGTGTGCTATCACTCAGCTCCTCAATCCATTCTTTTTAATACGTAGTACCCTAAGGACATCTTTCTGTCTTCTCTAGCCTATTTTCTAGGCCAGTGATAACCAACTATACAGTGAGATGCTTGAATTTAAAAACTATGGACCTGGGCTCTGATAGTACTTTCTTTGCTATTACAGTTGCTCTTTGAAAAAGTTGTAATGGTACTTTTAAATAGTGTGAATTATTATTATTATTATTATTATTATTATTACTATTTTTTTTTAACCAGAGCACTGCTCAACTCTGGCTTATGGTGGTGTGGGGGTTTGAAACTGGGACTGTGAAGCCTTAGGCATGAGAATCTCTTTGCATAACCATTATTCTATCTCAACCCTGTAATGGTGTTTTTGAAAACATATACTTCAAAAATGCTAATTTTTCAGTATAATATGTATAATTAGTCACTTTGCTTTCTACTTAAACTTACTTTCTATCTTATTATCTGTATTTTATTTTGGTATATGTTAATGACAGAGAACGTGTGTGTGTGTGTGTGTGTGTGTGTGTGTGTGTGTGTGTGAGAGATAATGATTCTGTTCTTAGTGAAATCAGGAATGAGGCTGAGGAGGCTGTCCCCCATGGTATCTGGTGGCTTGTCATACTCATCTTAACAAAGAATTGGGAAGAAAAGCAAGATTTCAAGTTTTTGAAGCTTTTATGCAGGAAAAGTAAAAGCATGCTCAGACAGAGATACACATGGGCAAAAAGGTTGAATGATAGGAGAAACTAGTCTCTTTTTTATATACTTCTAAGGCCTGTCTTCACTTCCTTTCTAAGCCACAGCTATCCCTAATACCGTTTTTAGGTGTTCTTTGATTTTCTGCTTACCTTTTAGGGAAACCAAGTTCTGACTTCCTCAAGTGTTCTCCAAATTGTCTTCCCTCTCAGTGACAGGGACAAAAACAAAGATTCCTGGTCACAAAAGTTCTGAGTCTCAGTGGAACTGAGACCCAGGGTCCTCTCTGGTCATAATCTTCCCCTAACATTCCCACATATATTATCCCTCAATCTATGATGTTTCTTAGCATCTGAGATTAATAAGTATGTTATTGAGATGTTGAGTAAATAACATGCCTGTAGTTACTAGTAATTTTATTCTTAGGAACACTTTTTAAAATATGTATCTTCATGTTTCTATAGGAATTATAGGACTGCCTATAATCTTGTACATGAATTGAGAGCCCATGAAACTAATATTCTGGAAATCAAGACTATGGCAGGATTTATAAATTACAAGGTAACAGTTCTGTTTCTTTTTAATATTTATCTGGTGTGTGTGTCTCTCTAAAATAAAATAAGATAAAAATATATATATATATTTTCCCTTTTGTTGCCCTTGGTTTTTTTTTTATTGTTGTTGTAGTTATTGTTGTTATTGATGTTGTCGTTGTTGGATAGGACAGAGAGAAATGGAGAGAGGAGGGGAAAACAGAGAGGAGGAGAGAAAGATAGACATCTGCAGACCGCCTGTGAAGCGACTCTCCTGCAGGTGAGGAGCCCAGGGCTCGAACTGGGATCCTTATGCCGGTCCTCGCGCTTTGCGCCACCTGCGCTCAACCTAGATTGACTTTTAAGATTTTAAAAATCAAAATTACTTACTTATTGTGATTAATTTGACTCTCCTCTTTTGTGTCCTTTCAGAAAGCTCCTAGTTCATAGCAGTCCAATTGCAATGCTTGGGATTTGAGTTTGTGAATCATAGATTCTTCTCATTAGAAGAATCTTAACATATGTAAATTTTGTTTTAAGGAGCCTTCATTTTTATTATTAACTGGGAGTAGAGGAGAATGAGAAGGAAACTACCTACCTTATTTTTTATTTTAAATTTTTATTTTTTACCAGAGCACTATTCAGCTGTTTATGGTGGTGTTGGGATTGAACCTGGGACCTCAAGAGTTCTCAGGCATGAAAGTTTCTTTGCATAACCATTATGCTATCTCCCCACCCTCGCCTATATTAATTTTAAAAGATGCTACACATACAGCTATGTAAGCCTTCTTTGATTTTGTGGCACAAGTATAGAAAAGGGCTTCCTGTTCATTTGAAGGAAGCTTTTATGTTTGTTATCTCAGTATTCTGAGTTTTTTTATGTTAGAAATATTTGCCCCCAGGAGATAAGTGAGGACTTTTCTTTGTTTTTCAAATCTTACCACACTCATCTTTTCGAGACAAACTGCAGTGGATTTGTGGTAGGAGGGCAGGTAGACTCTATAATTTATTTTATAAGTGTAAATTGATATAACTTCTGTAGAGGAAAACTTTGTTGTAACTCTACACATTTAAGTGGGCATTCCCTTTGATGTAGCAGTTCACATTCAGGCAGTTTTCTCACAATGTGCTACAACTTTGAAATCACATATGTAAGGATATTTATTGCATACTACAATAGGCAAAGATAGGATATAAGCCAGCAGTAAATTACTCAATGATCTTGGGTCCATACTCCCAGAGAGTTTAAGAATAGGAAAGCTATCAGGGGAGAGGATGGGATACAGAGGTCTGGTGGTGGGAATTGTGCAAAGTTGTACCCCTCTTATCCTATGGTTTTGTCAATGTTTCCTTTTTATAAATAAAAATTTTTTTAAATATAAATTATAGAACAATGGAAATGACATGGTGGTTATGAAAAACACTTTCCTGCCTAAGGTCTTGATTTCTTAGGTTCAAGTTCCAGCACCACCATAAACCAGAGAGCTCAGCAGTGCTCTGGTTTGGAGAGAGAGAAAAAAAAAAGCATATATAGTAAAAAAGTTCCAAACAATGGAATTATTATACAGCTCTTGACAATGATATGTTGATAAGGAGTTTTATCCAAGATATATTTTTAGGTGAAGAAAGACACAGAGGCATATTTATAGTGGTTCTCTCTATATAGAAATACTAGTTTCTGTGTAAATGCAAATACTTGTCAGTCTGTAAACTTGGCAGGAAATGTATATGTATCAGAAACGAGAAAGACAAATTGGATGGCAGAGGGGCAGGTAATGGATGAGAAGCTTAACATGTCATGTTTGCTTATCTGTCTTTGTACCCAAAAAATAAAAACAAAACTAGTAATGAGCATATGGAAATAAATTTAGAAATTGTTTCTTCTATTTTTTTTTCTGTTGCCTTATATACATCGAGGTTATTATTGTTTTGAGATTATATTCCAAACCAGCAGTTTTCAAGAATATCTGTGATTTCTGTTTGAGATGGAGGCTACTATGCGCTGTGTGTACTACAGTGGCTATTCAGTGTTCAGACAATTTTTAAACTGAAAGTTTGTTTTTTCTCAGTTCTCTATTGGAGATATTTAACTTTCTAATTCTTTTTATTTTATTTTTACTGAATAGAGAGATAAATTGAGAAGGAAGGGGGAAATAGGGAGAGAGAGTCACTGATATCCTTGCTTCACCACTCATGATACTTCCTCTGCCAGTGGGGACCAGGGGCTTGAACCTGGGTCCTTGAGCATTGTAATATGTGCTCTACCAGGTATACCACCAATCAGCCTCAAGATATTTAGCTTTAATACATTGAGGGTTATTATTATTATTATTATTTCTTGCCTCCAGGGTTATTGCTGGGGCTCAGTGCCTGCACCATGAATCCACTGCTCCTGGAGGCCATTTCTTCCCTCTTTTGTTGCCCTTGTTGTGGTTATTATTGCTGATGTTGTTCATTGTTGGATAGGACAGAGAGAAATGGAGAGAGGAGGGGAAGACAGAGGGGGAGAGAAAGACACCTGCAGACCTGCTTCACTGCCTGTGAAGCGACTCCCCTGCAGGTGGGGAGCCCCGGGCTCAAACTGGGATCCTTACGCCGGTCCTTGCGCTCTGTGCAATGTGCGCTTATTATTTTTTATTCTTTACCTTTAAAACCCTTTTTTCATTGGATAATAATTTACTTTTTATTTATTTTTATCATTTTATTAAGGTTAATAGTTTACAGTACAGCTGTTGACAGTTATTTCTCATCTTCCTTTGATAGGTGTCTGCAAAACACTCTGTTCCTCACTATCATGCACTAGGACCTCAAAGCCCACCCCTTCATCGTTGCTCTGAGATATAAAATAGACTCAGCACAAATTGAATGTTTCCCTTATTAAAGGAACATAAACTCTGGGTTTATAGCCATTCTGTTAGGGGGGAAAAATCCTATTGCAAAGAGCTTCAGAAAGGAATTCTTTAGTCTTTTTAAGTTAGTCTTAAATTCTACATTTAATTTGCCTTTGGTGCTTTGATTTTCTTCTTTATCTTGAGGTTGATTTTGTGTTTTTTCAGATCTGTAGGCTGTGTTTTCAGCACAACACCCCATTGGATGCAATTGCTCAGTTCCGAAAACACATCGACTTGTGTAAGAAAAAAATTGGAAGTGCAGAGTTGTCTTTTGAGCATGCTGCATGGATGTCTAAACAGTATGTTCTCAATTATACTATCAGAATTTATTTATTTTTTATTTGGGACTTGGTGCTAAACTGAACTAAAATTTCTGTAGATTTTCCATGACCTAGTGTAAGTATGGTTCCACTAATATTAAATGTTGAGGATGAGGGTAAATAGCATGATGGTTATACAATGAGAGTCATGCTAAGGCTGCAATGTCCCAGGTTCAGTCCCCCAGCACCACCATAAACCAGAGTTGAGCAGTGCTCTGATAAAAAAAGGAAAAAGAAGAAAGAAAATAGAAAAGAAAAATAGTGTCAGTTACTGTAGTTACTAATGAAAATTAGTTGACTGATGATACCATCTCTTGTTCCACATGGATCCACAATGTGTCGAGTTTCTATCATACATCTAAGTACTAAGAGTATAGCAGTGAACAAAACAAAATTCTTGCTGTTGTGGAATTCATTGTTTGACACTGATACTTAAAAAAGCAGCGGGAGCTGTGTTAACATTTAGTTTAAGGGTGCAATCTTAAAGACTCACTAAGACAGAAGAGTTTACTTAACTATAGAATTTATCTGTAACATATAAAATCTATGTCTTAATATCTACCCCAAATCACAATTATCAGTTGATCAGCAGTAACATTTTAATATCGTCTACTGAGGTGATGGATGGTATTAGGATGAATGATTGTTAGATGGGAAACTTTTTCTTTACTCTTTCCATTCATTCTTTTTTGACTTTTTTTTTCTTTTAAGATTCCAGGTCTTTGGTGATTTATTTGATGAAGCTATTAAGTTAGGGTTGACAGCTATTCAAACTCAGAACCCTGGTTTCTATTACCAGCAGGCAGCATACTATGCCCAGGAACGGAAACAGCTCGCCAAAACCTTATGTAACCATGAAGTAAGTTACTGACTTCTGTCTTACCTATGATCTTCTCTTTGAGAGAGAGAGAGAAGACTGGTATTGTTGGGTTGTTTTTTTTTTTTTTTTTTTAGAGATTATAAGTACAATTAAAATAAGTATGTGGTAAATGTGTACACAAACATGTTTGTATTCATATAATTGTATCAGTTTATTTTTACTTCAAATGTGTGGTGTTTGGGGCCTGGTGGTGGCACAACCAGTTGAGCACACATGGTACCATGCATGATGACTGGGTTTCATGCCACTAAGTTCCCACTGGTAGGAGCCAAGTTTCATGAGTGGTAGAGCAGTACAGCAAATGCCTCTCTTCTCTCTCTCTCTCTCTCTCACTCCCTTTCTCTCTCCTCTTTATTCTCTTGGTTTCTGTCAGAAAAAGAAAGAGATAGAAAAAAAAAAAAAAGAAAAGAAAAAATGGCCCTGGGAGTAATGGAGTTATCATGCAAGCACCAACCCCAGCAATAAGAAACTTAGGAGCCAAAAGGGAAAAGTGTTTTTCTCTCAGATAGGGAATATTACCAACAGTGTTACTTTAAAAGTTATTCCTGACCTCCCTTGACAGATGACCTCACCAATGTGTCCCAGAACCACACTTCTCCAGAGCCCTACCCCATTAGGGAAATATAGAAACAGGTTTGGGGGTATGGACTGACCTGCCAACATCCATGTTCAGTGGAGAAGCAATCACAGACGCCAGAACTTCTGCCTTCTGCACCCCATCAAGAATTTTTCCATACTCCCAGAGGGTAAAGAATAGGGGTTTCCTATGGAGGGGATGGGATACAGAACTTTGGTGGTAGGAATTCTATGGAATTGTACCCGTCTTATACTACAACCATGTCAATCATTATTAAATCAATAATAAATTTTTTTTTAAAAAAGAAACAAATGAAAGATGAAAGAATAACTTTTAAAAAGTTATTCCTAAAACAGGTTTTTTTTTAAATTTCTTTATTGGGGAATTAATGTTTTACATTCGACAGTAAATACAATAGTTTGTACATGCATAACATTTCCCAGTTTTCCATATAACAATACAACCCCCACTAGGTCCTCTGTCATCCTTCTTGGATCTAAAACAGGGTTTTTATATTATTGATATTACTTTGAGTATATGGATTTTTTTCCCCTTAAATCATGATATGACTAGATTGCCATGATATTTGTGTGTGATTATACAGATATTATTTGCATAGGATCTGTTTTGTTTTGTATGTATATATTTACTGTTTTGTAAATTGGATTCAGTTATTTAATGCTTAAAATTAAGTGTTATCATTAAAATTAAGTGTTACTCCCAGAACAGTAAATGGGGAAGATAACCAGAGGGCTCTACTCCTGTTCCACCAGGAACCAAAGCGTCTGTCACCAGAAATCTTTTTTTTTTGTCTCCAGCATTATTGCTGGGGCTCAGGGCCCGCACTACGAATCCACTGCTTCTGGAGGCTATTTTTCCCATTTTGTTTTTCTTGTTATTGTTGTTATTGTTATTGTTGGCATTGCTGCTGCTGTTGTTGGATAGGACAGAGAGAAATCAAAGAGGAGAGGAAGACAGAGAAAGGGAGAGAAGGATAGATACCTACATACCTGCTTCACCGCTTGCAAAGCTAACCCCCCTGCAGGTGGGGAGCTGGGAGCTTGAACAGGGATCCTTGTGCCAGTCCTTGCACTTCGCACCATGTGTGCTTAACCTGCTGCGCTACTGTCTGGTCATAGAAATCTTATTTTTATACCATCACTGAAAGGGAAGTGAATATGAAATACACCAGAGAAAACTAGGCACTGTTTCTCTTATCTGAGAGAGAAGAGGAAAAAACTAAAGATACTTGGAAGTAGTAATAGGTGTAGAAAGGAAGTGAAGGCAGGACCAAAGAAAAAAATGGAAACATACACACACAAACAAACATAGATATAGACATAGATTATAAGTCCATATCTGTGACCTTGGGAGAACTACTGCAGTTTCCAATGGAGGGAATGGGGACACAGAACTCTGGTGGTGGGAACCATCTGGAATTATATGCCTGTTATCTTACAGTTTTGTAAATCAGTATTAAATCACTAATAAAAAATATTGGGGGGAGAAAAACCCTTAGTTTTATAAGTGTATTGGAAAATTAGCCTTAACAAGTATTACAAGTTGAAATGTAAATAATATTTCTATTAAAATAACAAATTGAGGATTCTCACAAATTTGTGTATCTTTTGATCCATAATTTCATTTTCTTTCATAATTTCATTTTCATGAAGCCTAAAACAGATTAAAGGACCTAAAATAAGCACCAAGATTTTTAAAATTCTTTTTAAAAAATATTTATTTATTCCCTTTTGTTGCCCTTGTTTTATTGTTGTAATTATTGTTGTTGTTATTGATGTCATTGTTGTTGGATAGGACAGAGAGACAGAGACAGGGAGAGAAAGATAGACACCTGTAGACCTGCTTCACCACCTGTGAAGTGACTCCCCTGTAAGTGGGGAGCCGGGGGCTTGAACAAGATTTATTTTTAAAGTTATGCTTATAGAGTTACTTATTATAATAGCAAGATGAAAAACTACAGAGAGTTTGTTAAAATGTGAATCGGTCAGTCATGAAAAAATTTTGAAACAGATTTAATGATATAGTGAAATGTACAGAAAATATATATGTATCTTTTTTTCTTTTAATTTTAGAGAGAGGTAGATTGAGAGAGAGGAAGTGAACAAGGCCATAGCACTGAAGCTTCTTTCAGTGCAATGGGGCCAGGCTTGAACCTAGGTTATGCATTATCCAAATGAACTATTTCACTCACTTAAATAAAAATAATTCCACTTGATAAGGAGTAAGTGTTTGCATGTAAAATCTGGAAGCATAATGCATGTATCTGTTAACAGTAGTAGGTTTATAGGTAATTTAAAATCTTACTATTTGGGTACTATCTGTTATTTTTTCAATAATGTCTTCATTTTACATACAAAGAATGATAAAGTTGTAAACATTTGTAACTTCTAGTGCCAAAAATATTCCTCCCCACCAACTCTAGAATTATCTGCAATGAGAAAAAAGTGCTTGTACTATTTTTTTTTCATTCATACAGAAAATACTTTATGGAATAAACATGTGGTACAATTATATTGTATTTTTACTGTTTTTTTTTTTCTAGCAACGATGAGAGGAAGGCAATTACTATTCAGTCATTTCTCAGAATCAGATTGATTTACCTAATTTCAGTGAGACTAGCAAAACATTAAATGAAACACTTTAACTTTTGTGAAAATTTGTGTTAACATTCACAACTTTGATATTGGAATGGGTACTTAATATTTGCATTTGTGAAAACTTTTTTTTAATCCTGTCAAATACTTAGGGAAAAATGAGCTTATAGTAGGTCACATAAATTCTTACTTAGGGTTGCGTTTTATTTTGTAGGTTTCTGTAATGTATCCCAATCCTGACCCTTTAGAAACACAAACTGGTGTTCTTGACTTTTATGGACAGAGACCATGGCGACAGGGAATACTAAGTAAGTTAATTTTCCCCCTTTCCTTTTCTTTCAGCTTCAAAAGACAGAAATTGTTATTGTATTTTTTTCTTATGGCTATCTAGACATGACCAATTATGCTGAGATAAAAATGTGTGACTTTTAACAGCATTGTTTAAGCTTTTCAGTATATTTTGTAGAATGTTTGTATAATTGCATCTTAGAATAACTGTGAATTTATATCTAAAAATGTGATTGTTAGTTAGACGCTCAGTGTTATGAGCACAGGACTTGCATGCCTTAAGTCCCAGGTTTAATTTCTGGCATCATCATATTGAAGAGATGAATGATGGTCTCTCTCATAAAAAATAATAAATATTGAAATAATGTGAATATGATAGAAACATTTATTTATTATTGGGTAGTGACAGAAATTGAGAGGGTGGTGGGGAGGGGGGGTAGAGAGAAAAAAAAGATAGACACCTGCAGTTCTGCTTCATAACTCGTGAAGCTTTCCCCCTGCAGATGGGGACCAGGGGCTTAAACTGGGACCTTGCACACTGTAATTTCTGTGCTTAACTGGTGTGCCACTGCCTGGCCCCTGGCACTGCTGATGTTTTAAAGTGGTTAACAAGATACTCTGGTCTAATGGAAACTTCAGTTGCTATTAATAGTTTGTGACATTTGACATTTTAAATCAGCATTAGCTTATATCAACTTAATAATTTTTCTGCATCTTTCTCATGTTTTTTACCCCCCCTTCTTTTATTTGATAGGACAAAGAGTGATTGAGAAGGAAGGGGGAGTGCAGGCGATGGCACACCTGATTGGGTGCACATATTATAATACACAAGGACCCGGCTCAAGCCTGCCCTTGGTCCCCACCTGCAGGGGAGAAGTTTCATGAGTGATGAAACAGTGCTACATTTGTCTCTATCTCCCTAATCCCTCTCAATTTCTCTGTCTCTATTGAAAAAATAGTATAAAATAAAATTAATAATAATGAAATTTAAAAAAAAAAAGAGGGAAGAGAGAAAGAAAAAGAGATACCTTTAGCACTGCTTTATCACTTATGAAGCTTCTTCTCTGCAGATGAGGATCAGGGATTGAACCCAGGTCCTTGCTCATGGTAGCTTGTGTGCTCAACCAAGTGCATCAGCACCCAGCTCTTCCAGTGTGTGTGTGTGTGTGTGTGTGTGTGTGTGTGTGCGTGTGTGTGTGTTTTAACACAGTTTAATTCAAATAATCACTATAGAAATTGGACCTTGAGTGTTAGGAATGAAACAGAGATTATTCTTTGAGTCGTTGGTCTCACTTGGCAAAAAGAATATTGAACTCAACAGTGTTCTCTTCAAAACAGAGATCACAGAGAACTTTCCGTGCTAATAAAGCTCTCCCTTAGAACCTTTAACATTCCAGAATGTTCATGAATCTTAAATACATTATATGAAAGTAAAGGACTCAAGGAATCCAAACACCCAATGATCAAGTGAAGGATATATGTTAAATGAGTTGTGTAAAATGGGCTGTGTCTTACCTTACACAGGCTTTGATCTTTCTGATCCTGAAAAAGAAAAGGTGGGGATTCTTGCCATTCAGCTGAAGGAGAAAAATGTTGTTCACTCAGTAAGTTAATTGTCACTATAAGCTTTTTTTTTTCTTTCAAATAATCTTCAGAAAAACATGAGATTGTTTTTATTGGAGTGCTTCACACCTTATCTTTCCTAACAGGAAATAATAATAACTCTTCTGAGCAATGCTGTTGCACAATTTAAGAAGTACAAGTGTCCAAGAATGAAGAGTCATCTAAGTATGTATCCATAACACGCCACAGTTTCATGCAGCTTTGAATGTTTTAAAATTGTGTACATAAAATTCTTTTTCTTTTTTAGTGGTTCAGATGGGAGAGGAATATTATTATGCAAAGGATTATACCAAAGCTTTGAAGTGAGTTCTGTTCATCATTTTTCTAAGTATTCTGATGACTTTACCACAAAATTACAATAAAAATGTATATTGAATTTAAATGATAAATTTAAGTATTAGGGCCGGGTGGTGGCGCAGCGCACCTGGTTGAGTGCACGTGTTACAGTGCTCAAGGAGCTAGGTTCAAGCCCCCGGTCCCCACCTGCAGAGGGAAAGCTTTCAAGTGGTGAAACAAGGCTGCAGTTTGTGTTTGTGTGTGTGTGTGTGTGTTTCTCTCTTTCTTCCTCACTATCTTCCCCATCCCTCTTGATTTCTCTCTAAGAAACAAGTAAATAAAATAAAAATAAAAAAGTAAAACAAAATAATTATTTACTTCTTCCATTGAACTCCATTTCTATATATATATTTCTTTGAGTTTTATCTACTCGTACAATCATTTTCAGTCTTAGAAAACTGCACATTTAGCTAAATGTATAAATACCTATTCAACATCTTGGCAAAATTTTTTTATTGTTGAAGTTTTTATAAAATGAGGAAAGCACTTCATTTTCTTCAAGAACTTGTTAAGCCTTGTCCTGTGACATTATTGCAGTATGCCATACATATTGTCTTCCTGTAGGTTGCTAGATTATGTCATGTGTGACTATCGGACTGAAGGGTGGTGGATGCTACTCACATCTATACTGACCACAGCTCTGAAGTGTTCCTATCTCATGGCCCAATTAAAAGATTATATTACTTATTCCTTAGAACTCCTTGGAAGAGGTAACTTGACTTTTTTTTGTTTATTTTTTTATTAAAATTCTGAATCCTTAAAATGAATTATTAAACTTCTTAGAAGTGGAAGAAAATTCATTCTCAGAAATTTGGTAGTACTATTACTATCACTTTGCTGAGTGAAGATATTTATGCTTTCATGTAACTCCTTATACTCGAGTATACATGAGTTTCTTACAGTTGAAAAGAACAGAATCCCTATGCCTTCTTTAAATGTGGCACAAGATAATTTGTCTTCACATAGAATTGAAATGCAAGTATATACAAAAGCTGCTCATTGTAGATCATCTGAATTGTGCTGAGCAGTCTTAGAAGAGGTTTGTTCTGCAGTATATGTTTTAAATTTTTTGTCGTATGGTATGTTACACCTAAAATGTATGTGTGTGTGTGTGTGTGTGTACACATACACTTACTTACTTTCTTGTCTTTTAAACGTTCCCTTCTTCCACCTTATTAGCTTCCACTCTGAAAGATGACCAGAAATCTCGCATAGAAAAGAACCTCATAAACGTTTTAATGGTAGGTGGGAGCTGCTTATATACAGTGTGCTCTAGGAATAATAGGTAAACCTAAATCTGTATCTTTACTTGTGTGCTTTTTGTAACTAGCTAAATGGATGTTTAACTCTGTTGTACAGAATGAAAGTCCTGATCCTGAACCTGACTGTGATATCTTAGCTGTGAAAACTGCTCAGAAGCTGTGGGTGGACCGGGTCTCTCTTGCTGGCAGCAATATTTTCACGATAGGAGTACAGGACTTTGTGCCTTTTGGTGGGTAGCCAATGTCCACAGTGCTATTTCATGGAAATCATCTTTACTTCTACGAAACAAATAGTTGCAGAAAATATACAAGCCAAAGAATTTTCAACACTTCTCATTTTACAGATAAACGGATCTCTTTTCTCTGCGTTGACTTGACAGTTTTTTATTTTATTTTGTTGAAGATTTACTCATTTTACTAATGAGGAGGGGGTGAGGACCTGAGCAGCACTCTGGATGTGATGCTGGGGGTCGTACTCAGGACCTCATGCTTGAGAGTCTAACATTTTATCCCTTGTTTGTGATCAAGATTTTAAATATTTAGTATATACCTTAAAATTTACTTTGTCGGGTTAAGGTAGATAGCATAATGGTTATGCAAGTAGACTGTCATCCCTGAGGCCCAGCCCTCTGCACCACCATAAGCCAGAGCTGATCAGTGCTCTGGTTTAAAAAAAAAACTACTTTGTCCATTTTACAGTTCATATTTTATTTGAAATGACAGTTATTTAAGAGGATTATGCATTAATGTCTTGGCGGGTATTTTGAAGTAAGTTAAAATAATAAAATAGCTCTTTTTTCTTTAAAATACTATGGGAGTTACATTTCAAGGCATTTTTTTTTATAAGTCGGGGGTTTTTTTGTAATTTTTTAAAAATATTTTTATTTATTATTGGATAGACAGAGAGAAATTGAGAGGGGAGAGGGAGATAGAGAGACACCTGTAGCACTGCTTCACTACTCATGAAGCTTTCCCCCTGCAGGTGGGGACCAGGGGCTCGAACCCAGCTCCTTGCGCACTGATAATGTATGTACTTAACCAGGTATGCCACCACCTGGCCCTGTGTTGTTTATATTAAAGATAGTTTTGGAATTATGTAGTTCATTTAAACTTTTTTTTTTAAGTGAACTAAGTTTATGTTTCTTGAAATGTTTTGAGTGCAGAAGCCATTATAATGATACTTCCTTTCTGAGGAGTAAAGTATTATTGTAGATATAGAATGTTGTTTGACTTATCCCATTTTGTTTTATTTCTAGTACAATGCAAAGCCAAGTTTCATGCCCCAAGTTTTCATGTAGATGTTCCTGTGCAGTTTGATATTTATCTGAAGGCTGACTGTCCACATCCCATTAGGTTTTCTAAGCTTTGTGTCAACTTTAATAATCAGGTAATGGAACCTTTTAATATCTCATGACTGTATAGTTAGTTTATTGCAGCTCCTTTTAAACTAGAAAACAAGCTTAGTGAATTTTAGGCCTTAATGATCTTGTAGGAATAAATGGACCTTGATAAAGTCTATTTTTAAGTAAATGTATTTAGAGTTCCAAACTCCTGTTTCAACAAGTTAGACATTATGTTTTTCCTAATCTAATTTATTTTCATTCTCTCTATGGAGTCTAAGAATTAAATCTGTATATTTTTGCTATTATATAATAGCTTCTAAAAGGTTATAAATTCAGAATGAATGTAATATAGTTTTTAAGGTCATTTGGCTTTATTCTATTTTGATGTTAATTTTTTCTTATAAAATGAGTATGTTGATATTAAATTCAAATAAAGTAAGTGGGCATGAGATAGGAAGTAACTGTGTAAATGTGTGTTCTGCTAGTTGCATTTCCTAGAGATCATCATTGTTACTTTTTTTAAGATTTTTTTTTTTTTAATTTAAGAAAGGATAAATTAACAAAACCATAGGGTAGGAGGGGTACAACTCTACACAATTCCCACCACCCAATCTCCATATCCCACCCCCTCCCCTGATAGCTTTCCCATTCTCTATCCCTCTGGGAGCATGGACCCAGGGTCATTGTGGGTTGCAGAAGGTGGAAGGCCTGGCTTCTGTAATTGCTTCCCCACTGAACATGGGCATTGACTGGTTGGTCCATACTCCCAGTCTGCCTCTCTCTTTCCCTAGTAGGGTGGGTCTCTGGGGAAGCTGAGCTCCAGGACACGTTGGTGGGGTCTTCAGTCCAGGGAAGCCTAGCCGGCATCCTGATGACGTCTGGAACCTGGTGACTGAAAGGAGAGTTAATATACAAAGCCAAACAAATTGTTAAGCAATCATGGACCCAAAGCTTGGAATAGTGGAGAGGAAGTGTTAGGGGGGTACTCACTGCAAACTCTAGAGTACTTCTGCTTTCAGGTATATATTTTGCAGTAGTTTATGGATATGTCTGAACATATGCTCTCTCACACAGAAACTGATGTATATCTAGGTTATGGGACTTTGTTAGAAAGTGAACCACCTGAGATGGAATTAGAGTATACTATGAAAGGAAAGGTCTCACCCGAGTAATGAAGCTGAAGGGTTGTCATTCCACACGTGAAGTCTGTGGACAGTCTGAAGTGAAGCATGTTGAGGTGGCAATCGTGTTGATTAGGTTGTGATCGGCGGATGCAATATTATTTGATATGGATTGGGAGTGGCATACGGGAAAGTGGGCCCTGTCCAAGGGTTCCAGGACTGGGAGAAGTAGAGGCTCTATAGTGGAGATGTGAGGTTCCTGCTGTCTTAGGGTTCAAAAAGACAATGGATAGTTAATGTTATCATCACATTATTTGTTAATTGGGTTAACTTTGAAAAGTCCTTTTGTTAGGGTTTGCTGTACAGTACCCAGTATCTTGTATATAGCTGTGCTATTGGTTGTTTCTGATCTACTTGGTCTAGGCTTTTGAGAGAGTCCGCATATCAAATACACAGCCTATATATTAAAAAGACTCAGTGTGTTTTAAAAAACTTCGAGACATACAATTAATTTTCCCCCTCTCATATTAATTAACTAGTGATTTATATGACTACATTTTACTAGGAGTGTACATAAACACCATTCCCACCACCAAAAGACTGTCACCCATCCCTCCCACCCACTCCCACCCCCCACAGATATTTTAAAAAATATTTGTTTATTCCCTTCTGTTGCCCTTGTTGTTTTATTGTTGTTACTGATGTCGTTGTTGGATAGGACAGAGAGAAATGGAGAGAGGAGGGTAAGACAAAGAGGGGGAGAGAAAGATAGACACCTGTAGAAATGCTTCACCAACTGTGAAGTGAATCCCCTGCAGGTGGGAGCCGGGGACTCGAACCAGGATCCTTATGCCCGTCCTTGAGCTTTCTGCCACCTGCACTTAACCTGCTGTGTTACCGCCTGACTCCCCATTGTTACTTTCTTAAAATAATCTAGGGTTTTTTTTTTTTGTGTGTGTGTCCAGTTATAATTGTTATTGTTGTTACTGTGGCACCAGGGCCTTACACACAATTCCAATGCCCCTGGGTTTATTTTATTTTACTTTATTTTATTTTTTACTAACATTTTTATTGAATAGGGCAGAGAGAAATTGAGAGAGGAGAGAGAAAATAGAGAGGGGGAGAAAAAGGGAAACACCTGCAGAACTGCTTCAGCACTCATGAAGCGTGCCCCCTGTAGGGGAATGGGGTCTCGAACCCATGTCCTTGTGTTAATGTGTGTGCTGTCACCCAGCCCTGATTTTTTTTGTTTGTTTGTTTTCATTCATTTTATTTGAAAAAATAGAGAAATAAGGAGAGATTACAACACTACTACTCCATAGCTTTCCTAGGTGCTATGGTGGTCCTTTGTGGTGTCAGTGTTTGAACTCAGGCTTATCTTGCACTCTACCAGGTGAGCTATCTCTGTAAGCTTCTGCTAAGTCATTTTAAAGCTTTTTCTTTCAAGACTTGGGACCATACTTTATTTCCTACATTTGATCAATTAAAATTACTTTATTTTTTGAATGAATGAATGAATACAGAACCAGAACATCACTCTGACACATGCAGTGCCAGAGATTAAACTTGATACCTTAGGCTCACAGGTCTCACACTCTACACATTGTGTGGCCTCACTACTAGTGAAGCTTCCTTGCTGCAGGGAGGGACCAGGGTCTTAAACCCAGATCCCTCTACATTGTATTATTTACATTCTTAGTGGTTCAATACCTCCCCCCCCCCAGTTTTAAAATTAAGTATAGTGATTTGATACAAAATATATTGTAAAATGAGGGCCAGGTGGTGGCACACCTGGTTAAGCACACACATTACAGTGCACAAGGACCCAGGTTTAAGCCCCTGGTCCCCACCTGCAAGGGGAAAGCTTCACAAGTGGTGAAGCAGGTCCGCAGGTGTCTCTCTGTCTCTCTCCTTCTATATCTACCCTTCTCCTCTCAATTTCTCTCTGTCTCTATCGAAAAATTATTGTAAAATGCAACCATAATAAATTTGGTTAACACATCCACAGCTCACATACTTAATTTTTGTCATGGTGAGAACATGTAGTACCTACTCTTTGTAGTTTTAAAGCCTATAAAATGCTTTGTATTTTATATGGCACTAGGGCTTCATGTATGCAGTCTCACTACTCTTGGGCTGACTTTTTCATTCTTTTTATTTCAAAT